>NC_082722.1:77985681-78058181 GCF_030144855.1 Hypanus sabinus
GGCTTGTGGGAGGAAACCAGAGCACCTGGAGGAAACCCACACAGTCACAGGGAGAATGTACAGACTCCTTACAGACAGCGGTCTGACTCCTGGTCCGATCTCCTCTACATTGGTGAGACCCGACCGACAGTGCCTATGAAAAGTATTCATGCCCCCTTGCAAGTTTTCATGTTTTTTTGTTTTACAACATTGAATCACATTGGATTTGATTTGGCTTGTTTGACGCTGATCAACAGAAAAGACTCTTTATGTCAAAGTGAAAACAATTTTTTACACATTGGTTTCAATTTATTACTACTATTAAACACAAAATAATTGATTGCATAATTACTCACCCCATTCAAGTCAGTGTTTAGTAGATGCACCTTTGGCAGTAATTACAGCCTTGAGTCTGCGTGGATAGGTCTCTATCAGCTTTGCACACCTGGACTCTGCAATTTTTCCCTATTCTTCTTTACAAAACTGCTCAAACACCTGTGTCTGGAAGCTCCCACTGCTGGTGAGTCAGTATCCTGACAAAAACTACACCATGAAGACAAGAACTCCAAGCAACTCCATGAAAAGGTTATTGAAAAGCACAAGTCAGGAGATGGATACAAAAGATTTCCAAGTCACTGAATATCCTTTGGTTAATTCAGTCATCAAGAAATGGACAGAATATGGCACAGCTGTAAATCTGCTGAGAGGAGGCCGCCTCAACAACTGAGTGACCGTGCAAGAAGGGGACTAGTGAGGGAGGTCACTGAGAGACCTGTGACAACTCTGGAGGAGTTACAAGCTTCAGTGGCTGAGATGGGAGAGACTACACATACAACAACTGTTACCCAGGTGTTTCATCAGTCGCAGTTTTATGGGAGAGAGGCAAAGAGAAAGTCACTGCTGAATAAAACTTATGAAATCTCAGCCAGAGTTTGTCAGAAGGCATGTAGGAGACTCTGAAGTCAGCTGGAAGAAGGTTCTATGGTCGATGAAACCAAAATCAGACTAAACACTAAGTTTGCCATAAGCCAAACACTGCACATCATCCGAAACACACCATCTCTACCGTGAAGCACTGCATCATGCTGTGGGGATGCTTCACTGCAACAGGGCCTTAGAAGGCTTGTGAAGGTAGAGGGTAAAATGAATACAGGAAAATCCTGGAGGAAAATCTGATGCAGTCTGAGAGAAATGCAACTTGGGGGAAGGTTTGTTTTCCAGTAAGACTGTGATCCCAAGCATAAAGCCAAACCTACAAGGGAATAGCTTGAAACAATAAAGTTAATGTCCTGGAGAGGCCAAGTCAGAGTCCAGACCTCAATCCAATTGAGATTTTATGGCTGGACTTGAAAAGTGCTGTTCACTCACGATCCCCATGCAACCTGACAGAGCTTGAGCAGTTTTGTAAAGAAGAATGGGGGGAAAATTGCAGTGTCCAGATGTGCAAAGCTGATAGAGACCTACCCACACAGACTCAAAGCTGTAGTTGCTGACAAAAGTACATCTACTAAAAACACTGAATTGAAGAGGGTGAGTAATTATGCAATCAATTATTTTATGTTTATTAATTGGAATAAATTTAGACCAATTTGTAGAAATTTGTTTTCATGTTGACACAGAAGATTCGCTTTGATTAGTGTCAAAAAGCCAAATTAAATCCATTGTGATTTAATGTAAAACAATAGAACATGAAAACTTCCAAAGGGGGGTGAATACTTTTTTATAGGCACTGTAAACTGGGGGACCACTTTGTCGAGCACCTCCACTTCATCAGAAAAAAGCAGAATTTCCTTGTGGCCATTTCCTCTCCCATTTCCTGTTCAGACACAATAATCCATGGCCTCCTCTTCTGCTGTGATGAGGCCACTCTCAAGCTGGAGGAGCCAACTCATAATCTGTCTGGGTAGTCTCCAACCTGATGGCATGAACATCGATTTCTCCTTTTGGTAATGTTTTCCCTCTCCTTCCCTCATCTTCTGTTCCCTACCCTGCTCTCTTTCTTCTTTTCCTCAGTGGACTATCACCTCACCCTGGTGCCCCTCCTCCTCCCCTTTCTCCCATAGTCCAATCTCCTCTCCTATCAGATTCCATCTTCCATCTTGCCTTTTCCACCAATCACCTCCCAGCTTCTTACTTCATCCCCCTTCCCCCACCCACCTGGCTTCACCTGTCACCGTCTAGCCTGGCCTCCTCCCCTCCCCCATCTTATTTAGGCATCCTCCATTTTCCTTTCCGGTCTTGATGAAGGGTTTTGGCCTGAAATGTAGACTATTTATTCCCCTCTTTGAGATGCTGCCTGATCTGCTGAGTTCCTCCAGCAGTTTGTGCACATTACTCAGTCATTGAAGAATTGCTAGTTGTGTTGTGTCTGTGCACACACATGGGTGATGACTCTAACTGGCGTGTTCAAATTGCAGCGAGAGAGAGAGAGAGAGAGAGAGAGAGCACAATGCACATTCGCAGACAACAGATCATTATGTAATGCTGGGGGGGGGGCAGGGTTATTATTCTAAAAGAAATAGTTCCATGTATTAAACTTGTTCCCCTTTAGATTAGTGCAACATAAAACCGTATATGTTCAAAACATTCAATTTCCCTTTCATAAACCCTTATTCCAAATAAACATGCTTTCACAGTAACAGTCCATAACTAACTTCACTATACTAAAGATTCAGTCTTTTGGGTTCTTTAAGGAAAGTGCCTCTGGACCTGTGGTGTGGCATCAGGTCTGGTAGGTATCTTGTCCAAGACAATGTTCTCGGTTTCTGTGTCACATTGCTGTCAGTGACGCGACCATCACTGAGAGGCAAGTCCGGTGCTGTAATCTGTCATCTTGTTGGAAGCAATCAGCTCACTTGTGTTCTTCGGTTGAGCATCCAGTATCTGGTACGTAACGTCTCCATGTCTGATGTCCAGTATCCACTGTGTAGATCAGTACCCACTTCTCATAGCTATCCTACCGGGTGCCACTTGACTTCTCGGTAATCATGCGCTAGGACTTCCTGTCCAATCTCGAAGCTCCTTGCTGCTTCACTTGGCAATGGGCTGAACTGTTCATTCTGCAATTCCCTCCATAGATCTGGTTTCAGGATGTCTACACGAGATTTCAGATTCTTGTTCATGATCAGCATTGCAGGTTTTTGATTTGTTGTCGCATGAACAGAGCTCCGATACAGAAAAAGGAAGTTGTCCACCTTCTGATGTAGAGAAATGTCCTCCTTGTCCATCGCTTCAATGGACTACTTTAATATTTGGATAAACCTTCAGCTAACTCATTCATTGCTGTGTGGTGAGGAAATGACTTGAAATGCCTGATGCCATTTTTCTTCAAGAACAGTCATAATTCCTCTGACGTGTACTGTGGTCCACTGTCACTCACAATTTGTTCTGGTAAGCCATTTCTACTGAAGATGGTCCCCATAGCAGAGACAGTCTTTACTGAGGTGGTTGACTTTATTGGTAGAAGCTCTGGCCACTAAGAATGAGCATCCACAGCAATCAGAAACATGGAGTCCATGAATGGCCCAGCAAAGTTAATATGTGCTCTTTGCCATAGTGATGTAGTCCACTCCCACAGATGTAACAGTGTCTGTTAGGATGCACTTTGAACTTATTGGAATCCTGAACAGCTTCTGGCCAAGTCTTCAATCTGTTTATCAATTCCTGGCCACCACACGTAGCCCCGGGTGAAACTCCTCATCTTGACTGTACCCAGGAGTCCTTCATGCAGATTTTCTAACACTCTGGTTTAGAGGGAACCACAGCATGTGATCCACACATCAGTGTTCTTTGACATACCAACAGTTGTTCTCATCTCATTGAGAATTCTGTAAGCATAGAATTACCATGAGCTGGCCATCCTTGCATGGTGATTTCATAGACTTTTGACAATGTCAGGTCATACTTTGTTTCACTTTGTGTTTTGGAATTTGTTACAGGCCACTGGTCCACCAATGCTGTGTGGAACACCTCAATTGGTCAGAGTATGAAGACTTCTCTTCTTTAGTTGGTATAGTGGAAGATGTGACAAGTGTTCCTGTGTAGTTTGGTACCCATGAAGTCTATGTCACAGAGTGGTTAAGGCATTGGTCTAGTGATCTGAAGGTCGCTAGTTGAAGCCTTAGCTGAGGCAATGTACTGTGTCCTTGAGCAAGGCACTTAACCATGCATTGCTCTGCGATGGCACCGGTGCCAAGCTGTATGGGTCCTAAAATGCCCTTCCCTTGGACAACATTGGTGGCATGGAAAGGGGAGACTTGCAGCTTGGACAACTGCCAGTCGTCCATACAACTTTGCCCTGGCCTCAGTCATCACTGAAAATCAATGGACAGCTGAAGAAGATGTCATGAGAATGAGCTCTGAGGAATAGTGGCCAATATTGTAACCAGGTAGCAGTTGGCTCTGAAATTCCCTTGCAGGGTCTGAAAGTGGCCGCAAGGGGCTGATGGTCTGTTACTAGTGTAAACTTTAGTCCACAGAGATAGTGGTGGAATTTCTTTATTCCCCATACAAGACTAAGGGCCTCTCAGTCAAATTATGCTTAGTTGTGTTCTACACTTGTCAGTGATCTTAAAACAAACACAATCAGGTGTTCAGATCCATTTTCCACAGTGTGTGATAAACTGGCTCCAGTGCCATAAGGGGATGCATCACATGCCAGTCTGATGGGCAGAGATGGGTAATAATGGGTGAGCAGTTCATCAGATGTTATTAGTCTCTTTGTTTCCTTGAATGCTTTTTCACATCCTTCTGACCATTCCCACTTTGCTCCTGTCTGAAACAGTGTGTTCAATGAGTACAGCACTGTAGCAATGTCTGGGAGAAATCACAGGTAGTAGTTTACAAAGCTCCAGTATAACCTGAGCTGTGACACATTTTCCGGTTTGGGTGCCTGTAGCATTGCTTCAAAGTTCTCTTGTGACTTCTATAAGCCAAGCTTGTCAATGACATGTCCACAGTTTGAGATTTCATTCTTGAAAAACTCACATTCTTTCTCTTTGCATTTAGACTATATTCTCTCAGCCTAGTAAGCACTTTACCAAGGTTCTGTGGGTTTTCTTCATCAAGGTAACATTGTGTTCCTGGGATATCTTGGAGCACTTGGTCCATTCTCTTTGCCAAATTACTGGAGCTGATGCAACACCAAAGACAAGACAAATATACCGTAACAGTCCCTTGTGAGAGTTGAATGCAAAGAACTTTCTGCTTGACTCCTTGATCTCCATTTGCAGATAGTCTTGTGACAAGTCAATCTTTGAAAACCTCTCCCTGTCTGCCAAAGATGCAAAAATGTCTTCTATCTGAGGCAGAGGATACTGCCCGGTACGCAGCACTGTGCTGATGCTCACTTTGAAATCCCCACATAACATGAATGGCTCTGGCCTTCCCTTTCTTGATCACTGGGACAATGGGCATGGCCCAATCACTCCACTCAGCCTTGGAGAGAATTCCAGACGCCTCTAAGCTCTGCACTTTAGCATCCACTTTAGGATGTAGTGCGTAAGGCACTGGACACGCTTTATGGAATGTTAGTGTTGCTGTTTCATGCAGTTGGATTCTGGCCTTGATGCCTTTGAGTTTACCAAACCTCTTCTCAAACTCCTTCTCACTAGCATTAAGCAGCTGACCAGTCTCTGCTTAGTGCTACTGTTTGGGCTGCATTTACCTGTTGATGTCACACTGCAAACTTTGACTGAGTGCCAGTCTAGTTGAATTTTTCTCAATCATTCACGTCTGAAACATGCTGGCCCTCCTCTGTTCAACACATAAAGCTCTAACTGCTGTGTTTGGCCTTCGCACTTACTTTCAGTTTGCCTTTGCGAGACTCTTTTTCACCCGTGTAAGTCTTTAGCACCACTGAGGTCTTCTCTGATGGGATCTTAGAAAATAGTCTGTTGTAGTCAGCTTTGAGCATTACGGACAAAGCTGACTCTATTTTCAGTTCCATTTTCAGTTTTACAACAGACACATCTATTGCAGCCCTGATAATTTTGTGATCTGCTTCAGTAATACTAAGCAGTTCTAGGCATGACTGTTCACCTTTGCCAGACTCTATGTTGTCTGATTCTGTTTTACATTCAGTAACTTCATGCATTTGCTTAGTTTTGCATTTGAGACTTTTCACTTGCTTGTGCTTATTGTTTGTCTTGCACACTCTCTCTATATGACCTTGTCTGCAGACATTTTCTTTGAACCAATAGTCATTCGCATCGAAGGGGATTTGCCATATGAATAACATTTTTGGCTTTTTGCACCATTTGGGGATATTTTGTGCATTTCACATTCTAACCTCCTTTTCTGTAGTTCTGTTGCATCCTTTGCTGCAGTATCTAATGATATTGCAATGGTCAATGCCCGTTCTGAGGTTAGGTCTCTTTCAGACAGTAGCCTCTTTGGAGTGCTTTAACTATGCATGCCACATACAATCCTCTCCCTTAATGCATCAGAAAGTCCATCTCTGAAATCACAGTACTGGGAAAGTTTGCACAGATCTGCAATGTATTCAGAGATGCTTTCATCCTTTGGCTGATTCCTTTTGTAAAATCTAAATTTCTCAGCTACTTTAAAACTGTCACAATTGTAAAACTGTCACAATTTTGTCAAACATTTTGCTTGTTGGCTTTTCAGGGGTTACTAGGTTGCAATATCAGATCGTACGTTCTTGGGCCCATTAAGCTAAGAAGAGTAGGGTCTTTGTTTTGCTCCTCCACGTTGTTCACATTACAATACAGTTCCATTCTCTCCATATACGACTCCCAGCCTTCATTAGCACTATCAAATTCATCAGCTTTTCAACTGAAGCCACATTATTTTCACCCAGTTACCTATTGTTGTATATAAATCAGTCGTGGGTATAAAGAGAGTAGAACAGTGAGCTAAGCAGCGTTCCTGAGGGGTACCAGTGTTGATTGTCAGCAAGGAGGAGATGTGATTTCCATCAATGATCTCCCAATGAGGAAGTCAAAGATCCAGTTGAGAGGGAGGTACAGAGGCCCAGGTTTTAGAGCTTGCTGATTGGAACTGAGGGAATGATTATGTTGAGCACTGAGCTGTAATCAATAAATGACAGCCTCATGTATACAGCATATATAAATCCCAACATTCATCAATTACATTCAAAGATAACACACTGTGACCTTGTTTCTTTACATTATGGCTTGTTAGATATATAATTTAACCATTTTTAGTTTTGACAGTGTTATTTGTTCCCAGGTATTCTTTACAGAATGGGACAAACCTATTCAGAATTGATGATAATGGAATAATTTACACCAGCGAGCCACTGGATCGAGAAGAGGCTGCGTCGTACAGCATCACAGTGGCTGCCAGTGAAGTGGGCAAGAGTAGTAAGTGGTTTTCCCTACTGAAAATTCAAAGTAAATTTATTATCAAAGTATCTATATGTCACCATATACAACCCTACGATTCATTTTCTTTTGAGCATTCACAGTAAATACTCATAATAATAATAATAATAATATAAATAAATATTGAGAACATAAACATTTGGTGTTTACTGCTAAACATCTTCCATGCTGGTGTCTGAACAGCCCCTAAGCCATGAAAATTGGCTCGTTATTTATTTTGGGACTAACTTTTGTCTTGTATTGTACGGTTACCGCAAAACAACAAATTTCATGACACAAGAGACTCTGCAGATATTGGAAATCCATCATAACACACACAATAGTCAGGCAGCATCAATAGAGAGGAATAGACAGTTGATACTTTGGGTGATACCCTTCATCAGAGCTCAAGTCTCACCCGGAAACATTGACTGTTTATTCCTCTCCATAAATTTCATGACATACCTCAGTGATATTAAAACCTGATTCTGATCCAACGCTCACTTGCCCAGACACCAGAGAGACATTGAGATATGTATATCTCTGAAGAAATCTCTGAGGAGGCCCTGAATCGACATGTCAGTGTGGGCATGGGAAGTCAAGATGAAATGGGTGGCCGCCAGGAGAACCTGGCCTTTGTGGCAACAGAATGAACCTGTTTGATGAAGCAGTCCCCCGTGTCAGGTAGACAGTCTCACTGACCAAGGATGGATTTTGACATCTTCCCATCAGAATCAGATTTATTACAAAGAAAAGAGACTCTTCAGATACTGGAAACTCAAAGTAACACACAAAATGCTGGAGGAACTCAGCAAGTTAGACAGCATCTCTGGAGAGGAGGAAACAGTCAACATTTCAGGCTGAAACCCTTCATGAGGACTGGAAAGGAATGGAAAATAAGCCAGAATAAGGAGGGAAAGGGGAGGAGCAGGTGAGACCAGGTGAGGGGAAAGGTGGATGGGTGAGGGAGGTGAGGTTGAAGTAAGAAGCTTGGAGGTGAAAGGTGGAAGAGGTAAAGGGCTGAAGAAGAGGTGTTTAATAGGAGAGGACAGTGGAACGTGGAAGAAAGGGAAGGAGGAGAAGAACCAGACAAGTGAGGGGAAGAGAAGAGGGAAGAGAGTAACCAGAGTGGGGAATGTAAAAAGAGAGAAGGGGAGGGGAGAAATAGCCAGAAATTCGAAGTCGTTCTGGTTGTTGGGGCTGGGAGCTGGCCTTGCTGACGAGTACACTCTGTGTCGATGTGCGCAGGCAATGTCGGAACCCAAGTCTGGAGGAAAGACAGACTCTGATGCAGAGATGGCGACTACAGTTTATTCATAATAATTCCCAAAAGCATTGGTGGCTCAGCCCAGTGACACTGTGAGAAGTAACATTCTCTAAACTAGGACCTGGCAATTAGTGCAAATCGGGTGTCTGCTTAAATAATACAAGTAACCTGCATCCCCTGCTCTATCAAAATAAACTTATGCAAGTTTATATAGAAAGCACAAGGAGAGCAGATTACAAAGAGCAGGTTGCTTGTGAAAAACACAAGGAATTCTAAATGATTAACAACTCTCATTAAACAACAATTAATTAATTCAGGTCCTCTCAAAACCTCAGAGCCCACTGCTCTCCAGTGCCCCACGCAGGTCCAAAGCGTTCACTACCCACTCACCTTGAAGTGACCTGCAGTTATCCCTGGAACCGATAGTCCTAGAACACAACTAACCTTCATCCTTTCACCTTCTTTAACCCACAGGACAAAACAGAGATATACTGTGAGCAATCAAAACTACCCAACGTATCACCAGAATCAGCCTACCTGCCCTCAAGGACATACATACAGAAAGGTGCCAGGAAAGGGCCAGTAGCATCATGAAGGATCCCACCCACCCTGCTCATGGACCGTTTGTCCCACTCCCATCAGGGAGGAGGTTATGTAGTATCCAAGCCAGGACCACCAGACTCAAAAACAGTTACTTTCCCCAAGCAGTAAGGCTGATCAATACTTCCACCCACTAACTCCACTACTACTTTATGATTTCCTGACTGTCAGCCTAGCACATTACTTTATGAACATATAATCTATCTATGTATAGTACTGAGCTCTAATGCCCCTCCCTTGGACAACATCGGTGGCATGGAGAGGAGAGACTTGCAGCTTGGGCAACTGCCGGTCTTCCAAAAAAAAAAGCCTTGCCTGTAATGTATTATGTGAGTATTCGTAGGTCAGTGTGCGTATGACATCAGAATGTGGGGTTTTGTAAAATGGAAGTCTGGTGAATAAACGTGTGTGTTTAATACTGCGGTGTCCAAGTCACATTAACACTACACGGTGTCAGAAGAAAGCGGAAAGGAAAGGAAGAGAAGACACGTAAAAAGATGTCACAGTTACAGCCACCATCGAGTTTAAGCCTACGAGGTAATCTTGCTGAGAAATGGAAGGTATGGCTCCAGCAGTTTCAGCTGTTTTGCACCGTAAGTGGCGTAGATGACAAGACGGAGAAAGTGCAATGTGCTACGAATACTCACATAATACATTACATTGCCCGGGTTTATGCCCTGGAAACTTTCCAAGGTGCAAATCCATGGTCTATCGAGACTAACGGAGGCCTACACAGTATTGTGCAGAAGTCAGGTAGTGACTAAGACATTAGTCAACGTGGAGTGGAGAACAAGTTTGTAAATCTGGTGGGACAAAGGCCGTTGGGAATAGCAAGAGTGAAGAGTGGGAAAGGTGTGAAACAGGTGGCAGAGAAGGAGTGCCGGGGCAGGGACTGCCACAGGTGCAGACACACCCAGCCCTGAGACACCAGGCAAGGTCATTTGATTAAAACAATTGGTTTATTGATCATTCCAGAATGTCTCTCTGGCGCTTCCCACTCCCTCCCCCTCCCTTCCTCTTTTCCCAATCATGATTTCCCTCTCCCTGCACCCTTCCCACTTTCGGTCCACAAAGGAAACCCATATCAGAATCAGGTTTATCATCACTCACAATGTGCCTGTTGTTACTGCAGATGTCTGGACATTTTAGAATGCTTCTCTTCATTTGTTTTACAGATTCGGTATCCAGTACGTCCGTACTTATTGCAGTTCAGGACGTAAATGACAACGCACCAACACTTGCAGACAGTTACTCTCCCCATGTGTGTGAGAACGACCCAATTGGAACTGTAAGTGGAACTTGTGTGGAATGGTAGCACCGTGTTAGCACATTGCTTTAAACTACCAATGATCGCCAATTACTCTCTAATCCAGGCATCAGCCTGGTAAACCTCTTCTACACCTTCTCCAAAGCCTCCATGTCCTTCCTGTAGTGTGGTACTAGATCTGCACTCTCCAACCAGCTGCACAGGACAGCATGATAGAGGGATGTCACGGTAGCAGAGTGTTAGTGTAATGCTTTAGAGTGCCCCTGTATGTCTTTTGGCTTTCATTTGGGTGCTCCTGGTTCCTCCAATGTTCCAAAGACATACAGGTTAGAGTTAGTAAGTTGTGGGCATTCTTATTTGGACTTGGAAGCCTGATGACTCTTGGGGGCTGCCCCCAGCACATAGATAGATTATGTTCATAAAGTAATGTGTTTGTTGCTGATGCAAAATGACACATTTCACTTTATGTCTCGAAGCTTCAATGTACATGTGACAAATAAAGCTAATCTTTCCTCTTCCTTTTTTTTATTATTGGGTACTGCAAGATCTACAACCAGCCACTCACCTCCCCATCTCACACACTCTCTCCCTTTGCCCTTGCTCCTGTCTGTCTCTTTCAGTTGGTCTTCCCCGCACTTTACCCCCCACCCCCGCACCTGATTTTGCCCCATCTCTGCTCACAATAAATCTCCGATAATATACTATGCTTAGACCTTGTTGGTAGCGCTCTGGCAGAATTACCAGATTATTGGATGTCATGCCAATTACTAATCCAACAAGGGCCTCTGCCTGAAATGTCGACCGTTTATTCCCATCCACAGATGCTGCCTGACCTGTTGAGCTTCTCCATCCATTGTGTGTATTGCTCTAGATTTTCACCTCGTGTCTATTCTTTCAGTTTGCATGATTTTAGGAAAATACAGTACAGTAATACAATAATTTTTGCAGTGAATTTGGTAAGTTTCAAGGGAGTATAGGAAATGATACCCCAATGGGTTAGTGCAGGAGCTATGCCATGAACCCCTATCAATAACCAAAGGGTCTGTGTTCCCCAGGTTGGGAACCCCTGGTCTAAAGGTTAATTGGTTTAATTATCTCATTATTTTTGTTGCCTGTACCGAGGTACTGTGAAAATCTTTGCTTTGCTTGCCAGCCATACTGATGTTTTCTTTGCACAGATCAATACACTGAGGTGGTACAGGATCTGAATCTGATGGGCAGACAATAACAGAATTGAAAATACAGCGTTAGATTTACTGGGAAGATATAGTCTAGGTAGACAATGAGGTGCAAGGCCATGAGGTAGGTCGTGAGGTCCGAAGTCCATTTTATCATTCAATAGTCTAGTAACTGGGGTAGAAGCTGTCCCCGATGAGAGAGGAGAGAAGAAGACTATGTGCCTGGTGCGATGGGTCTTTGATTATGCTGGCTGCTTCACCAAGTAGCAATAAGTGTAGATGGCTCCTGTGATGTGCTGAGCTGTGTCCACAACTCTGTAGTTTCTTGAGGTGATGGGCATCTGAGTAGGATGCTTTCTAAGGAGTTTTGATAAAAATTGGTGAGGGTTGATGGGGACATGCCAAATTACTTTAGCTTCCTGAGGAAACAGGGGTGCTGGTGAGCTTCTGGGCCATGGCTTCTATGGGGTTGGACAAGCTGTTAGTTACGTTCACTCCTTGGAACTTGAAGATTTCAACAAGATTGAGGACGTAAGGACAAGATAGCTGTATCGGAGGGAAATGAGGAATTGCTGCGTTCTGTGTTTTCCGGAGGCATGGCTCACTCTGGACACTCCGGATGCATCAGTAAGACCCCAAAGCTTCTCAATACATGGGATGGACCAGACTGTTGATTCAGAGAAAGCAAAAGGTGGGAGTCTGTGTTTCGTGATAAACAGTGGTGCTCAAACCTGGTGGTCTTGCTCTTCTGATCTGTAACATTTAATGCTAAGTGCTGACTAATCTTCTTAACAAGAGAGTTCCTCCTCCATGATCCTGACCATAGTTTACTTACCGCCAAAAGCCGACGTTAACCAGACAATCAAGACATTCAATGCTGCCGTCACCAAACAAAAAACAGTTCACCCCGTGCACTTCAATTCATTGCTGGGGATTTCAGTCAGACCTGTTTGAAGGAATTTCTGCCCGATTTTTATCAGCATGTAACCTGCAGCTCCAAGAGTCCCAACACTGGACCACTGCGGTACTACGATAAGAAGTGCTTACTGCACCGTGCCTAGGCCACATTTTAGGAAATCTGATCACAGGGCTGTCCTCCTACCTGCATACAGGCAGAGGTTAAAAAGCAAAGCTCCAGAGATAAGGACAACGGGAGGCAGAGGAGCGGCTCTGAGTCGGTGGGTTCATCAGAGGGTCTGAACGAGTACACCACTGTTGTCACGGACTTTATAAAGAAACAGATGTGGACAAATGCGTGTCCACAAAATTATTCCGTCATCCCCAACCAGAAGCTCTGGATGAACCATGAGATCGGCAATCTGCTAAGGGCCAGATCAGTGGCATTAAGGTCTGGTAATCCAAGTGAAGAGGCAAGGGGTCCAGATATGATCTCTAGAAAGCAATCTCATGGGCAAAGTGGCAATTCCAGTCCAAACTTGAATCACTATGTCTCCTGTGTAGGTCCCACCTTCCCTGCAAGAGAGCCCAATGATCCAAAATCTTATGCTCTCCCTCCTACACCAACTCCTTAGCCACGTATTGAACTGTATAATCTTCCGAGTTTTAGCCTCACTAGCATGTGGCACAGGTAGCAATCCTTTAACCAGACTTCTATAGATATATGTTGGAGAATATATTGACTGGTTGCATCACAGCCTGGTATGGAAACACCAATGCCCTTGAACGGAAAATCCTACAAAATGCAGTGGATATGGCCCAGTCCTCCCCCCCACCGAGCAGATCTACACAGAGCTTTGTTACAGGAAAGCAGCGCCCATCACTGGGGCCCTCCACCAACCAGGCCATGCTCTCTCCTTGCTGCTGGCATCAGGAAGAAGGTACAGGATCCCCACGACCCACACCACCTGATTCAGGAACAGCTATTAACCCTCAGCCATCATGCTCTTAAACCAGAGGGGATAACTTCACTCAACATCACTCAACTCAACACTGAACTGTTCCCACAACCTATCGACTCACTTTCAAGGAATCTTCATCTCATGTATTTATTTATTATTATTTTTTCCTCTTTTGTATTTGCAGTTTATTGTCCTTTGCACATTGGTTGTTTGTACTGATGGGTGTGGTCTTTCGTTGATTCTATTACGTTTCTTGGATCTACTGAGTGTTAGCCACCTTGACTGATTTGACTGACTCGGTCAAAGTCACTTATGTTAGAATTCTTCCCTGTTCTGATGTTTGGTCTGAACAACATCTGAACTTCTTAACCATGTCTACATGCTTTTATGCACTGAGTTGCTGCCACATGATTGGCTGATATTTGCATTAATGAGCAGGTGTACATAATAAAGTGGACAGAGTGTAAACATATTTTATTGACTTATAACTTTTGAAATATCAAGTCACCTCTCATCCTCCTTCATTCTAAAAAGGAAAGCCCCAGTGGCTGTTGAGTGTGTATATCTGGGAGCCTGTTATACATGATATATTACTGAGAATTTATTTCTGGGAATCTCAGCTCACACATACAGAGTTACTGATTAAACTATTTCTTGTACATTACTTAACAGTCCACCACAAGTCGCTGGATGGAAGCTGTCAGTACTGTATTGAAACATGCTGCACCTGAGTGGATTTAACATTGCAATTTGATTTTCAGGTAATCGAAATGATCTCTGCTGTTGATAAGGATGAAATGACATCAAATGTTAAATTCTCCTTCAGTATTCCACTGAAAGTCAGCAACTTCTCTGTGAAAAACAACGGTGGTGAGTAGATTACACTGGGAACTGAGATCAAACTATGGGATGTGATTGTTTGATGTAATTCTAGTGAATATTCAACTGTCTAATCCTGGTCTGTGGAGGCCAGAAACAAAGGCTGACAGTTCTGGAAACACTCGGTGGGCCATGCAGCGGCTACAGTGGATGTAACAGTTGACTTTACAGGTGTGGGACCTTCATCAGAACCGGGAAAGTGAGAAAATGCTGGTTTTCAGAAGCAGAGAAGTTGGAGGGGGTGCAAACAGCAATGGAATATCGCTGATAGGGCAAGACCAGATAAGTAAATGCCATAGGTGAGTACGAGGAAGGATACCTGTGTAATTAAAAAGGAGTTGCTGGAACATTGCCTTTATAGAATCTTAGCAACCTACAGCACATTACAGTCCCTTCAGCCCACAATGTTGTGCCAACCATGTAACCTACTCTAGAAACCGCCTAGAGTTTCCCTATCACATAGCTCTCTATTTTTCTAAGCTCCGTATACCTATCTAAGAGTCTCTTGAATGACCCTTTTGTATCTGCCTCTACCACTGTCACTGGCAGTGCATTCCACGCACCCACCTCTGTGTGGAAAACTTACCTCTGATATCCCCCTTGTATCTATTTCCAAGCACCTTAAAACTCTGCCCCTCGTGTTAGCCACTTTAGCCCTGGGAAAATAACCTCTGGTTATCCACGTGAACAATGCCTCATCATCCTCTCTCCAATCACAGTCCCTGGCTCATCTCTGCTCCAGTCACAGTTCCCAGCTCATTCTCTCTCCAATCACAGTCCCTGTTTCATCTCTGCTCCAGTCACAGTTCCCAGCTCACTCTCTCTCCAATCACAGTCCCTGTTTCATCTCTGCTCCAGTCACAGTTCCCAGCTCATTCTCTCTCCAATCAGAGTCCCTGGCTCATCTCTGCTCCAGTCACAGTTCCCAGCTCATTCTCTCTCCAATCACAGTCCCTGACATATCTCTGCTCCAGTCACAGTTCCCAGCTCATCCTCTCTCCAATCAGAGTCCCTGTCTCATCTCTGCTCCAGTCACAGTTCCCAGCTCATTCTCTCTCCAATCACAGTCCCTGTCTCATCTCTGCTCCAGTCACAGTTCCCAGCTCATTCTCTCTCCAATCACAGTCCCTGTCTCATCTCTGCTCCAGTCACAGTTCCCAGCTCATTCTCTCTCCAATCACAGTCCCTGGCTCATCTCTGCTCCAGTCACAGTTCCCAGCTCATTCTCTCTCCAATCACAGTCCCTGGCTCATCTCTGCTCCAGTCACAGTTCCCAGCTCATTCTCTCTCCAATCACAGTCCCTGTCTCATCTCTGCTCCAGTCACAGTTCCCAGCTCATTCTCTCTCCAATCACAGTCCCTGTTTCATCTCTGCTCCAGTCACAGTTCCCAGCTCACTCTCTCTCCAATCACAGTCCCTGTTTCATCTCTGCTCCAGTCACAGTTCCCAGCTCATTCTCTCTCCAATCAGAGTCCCTGGCTCATCTCTGCTCCAGTCACAGTTCCCAGCTCATTCTCTCTCCAATCACAGTCCCTGACATATCTCTGCTCCAGTCACAGTTCCCAGCTCATCCTCTCTCCAATCAGAGTCCCTGTCTCATCTCTGCTCCAGTCACAGTTCCCAGCTCATTCTCTCTCCAATCACAGTCCCTGTCTCATCTCTGCTCCAGTCACAGTTCCCAGCTCATTCTCTCTCCAATCACAGTCCCTGTCTCATCTCTGCTCCAGTCACAGTTCCCAGCTCATTCTCTCTCCAATCACAGTCCCTGGCTCATCTCTGCTCCAGTCACAGTTCCCAGCTCATTCTCTCTCCAATCACAGTCCCTGGCTCATCTCTGCTCCAGTCACAGTTCCCAGCTCATTCTCTCTCCAATCACAGTCCCTGTCTCATCTCTGCTCCAGTCACAGTTCCCAGCTCATTCTCTCTCCAATCACAGTCCCTGACACATCTCTGTATTATTCACAGACCTGGATCAGAATCAGAATCAGAATCAGGTTTATTATCACCAGCACGTGACGTGAAATTTGTTAACTTAGCAGCCACAGTTCAATACAATACATAATATAGAAGAAGAATAAATAAATAAATAAATTACAGTATATGTATATTGAAAAGATTAAAAATCGTGCAAAAAACAGAAATAATATATATTTAAAAAGTGAGGTAGTGTTCAAGGATTTAATGCCCATTTGGAATCAGCTGGGAAAGGGGAAGAAGCTGTTCCTGAATCGCTGAGTGTGTGCCTTCAGGCTTCTCCTCCTACCTAATAGTAGCAGTGAGAAAAGGGCATGCCCTGGGTGCTGGAGGCCCTTTAAAATAATTGCTGCCTTTCTGAGACACCGCTCCCTCAAGATGTCCTGGGTACTTTGTGGGCCAGTACCCAAGATGGAGATGACTAAATTTACAACCTTCTGCAGCTTCTTTAGGTCTTGTGCGGTAGGCCCAACCCATATACCCACATACCCACCAACACCCCCCCCCCCCCCCACATACCAGTAGCCTGTCAGAATGCTCTCCACAGTATGTCTATAGAAGTTTTTGGACGTATTTGTTGACATACCAAATTTCCTCAAACTCCTAATGAAGTATAGCCGCTGTCTTGCCTTCTTTATAACTGAATTGATAAGTTGGGACAAGGTTAGATCCTCAGAGATCTTGGCACCCAGGAACTTGAAGCTGCTCACTCCCTCCACTTCTGATCCCCCTATCAGGATTGGTATAAGTTCCTTCATCTTACCCTTCCTGAAGTTCACAATCAGCTCTTTTGTCTTACTGAAGTTGAGTGCCAGATTTTTGCTGCATCACCACTCCACTCATTGGCATATCTCACTCCTGTACACCCTCTCCTCAGCATCTGAGATTCTACCAACAATGGCTGTATCGTCAGCAAATTTATAGATGGTATTTGAGCTATGCCTAGCCACACAGTCATGGGTATAGAGAGAGTAGAGCAGTGGGCTAAGCACACATTCCTGAGGAGCACCAGTGCTGATCGTTATCGAGGAGGAGATGTTATCACCAATCCGCACAAATTGTGGTCTTCCAGTTAGGAAGCTGAGCATCCAATTACAGAGGGAGGTACAGAGGCCCAGGTTCTGTAACCTCTCAGTTACAGTTGTGGGAACGATGGTATTAAATGCTGAGCTATAGTCGATGAACAGCATCCTAACGTAGGTGTTTGTGTTGTCCAGGTGGTCTAAAACCACGTGGAGAGCCAATGAGATTGCGTCTGCCATTGACCTATTGTGGCGATAGGCAAATTGCAATGGGTCCAGGTCTTTGCTGAGACAGGAGTTCAGCCTAGTCATGACCAACCTCTCAAAGCATTTCATCACTGTCGATGTGACTGCAACATGGCAATAGTCATTAAGGCAGCTCACATTATTCTTCTTAGGCACTGGTATAATTCTTAAAACAAGTGGAAACTTCCACCCGTAGTAGTGAGAGGTTCAAAATGTCCTTGAGTACTGTCACTAGTTGGTTGGCACAGGTTTTCAGTGCCTTACCAGGTACTCCATCGGGACCTTCTACCTTGCAAGGGTTCACTCTCTTTAAAGACAGTCTAACATCGGCCTCTGAGACAGAGATCACAGGGTCATCAGGTGCAGCAGGGATCTTCACAGCTGTAGTTCTGTTCTCCCTTTCAAAGCAGGCATAGAAGGCGTTGAGTTCATCTGGTAGTGAAGCATCAGTCATTCATACTATTGGGTTTTGCTTTGTAGGGAGTAATATCTTGCAGACCCTGCCAGAGTTGCTGTGCATCCAATGTCGCCTCCAACCTCATTCAAAATTGTCTCTTCACCCTTGAAATATCCCTACACAAATCACACCTGGTTTTCTGGTACAGGACTGGGTCGCCAGACTTGAAAGCCACAGATCTAGCCTTCAGTAGGCAATCTTGATGGTAGTGTAGCAATGGTCCAGTGTGTTGTCTCCTCTGGTATTGAAATGGATCTGTTGATGGTAATTGCTTAGTGATTTTTTTCCTGGCCAGGTTAAAATCCCCCAAGACGATGGTGAAGATGTTAGGGTGCACTGTTTCGGCATGTTGATCCCATTGCTCAGATCATCTGAAGCCTGCTTGACATTGGCCTGAGGTGGAATGTAAACTGCTACCAGAATGACCCCGGAGAACTCCCGCTGTGGGTAAAAAGGATGGCTCTTTACTGCTAGATATTCCAGGTCTGGTGAGCAGAATTGGGACGGCACTGATATATTTGTGCACCAAGAAGAGTTGATCATGAGGCATACTCCACCACCTCTGTTTTTGAGAAACTATAGATCTATCCTGATTGTGTATAGTAAACCCACCAATCTGAATTGCTGCATCCGGTACAGAAGGGGTAAACCAGGATTCTGTGAAACAAAGGACACACGTGGTCCTAATGTCCTTCTGACTCAGCACCCGAGCTCTGAGATCATCGATTTTATTCACCAGAGACTGCACGTTCGCCAGCAAGTTGGTCGGTATTGGGAGTTTAAAACCCCGTTTCCTTAAACACACTTGTATCCCTAACCTGCAGCCACGCTTCCTGCGTGGAATCCTACGTGGGTGAATACATCCCCAAGCAGCATTGTTTCCATCAGTTTTAAGCATCGATAGTTCATTTAAACACATTAAGACATTGTTGTTGACTGTATTGACCTTGGAAGCAGTTGTGCTTTCTCAGCTGTATCAGGCTGAAAGGAGAATATTTAATCATATCCATTGAGAGTTGGGCTGCCACATGAGTCACCTCAAGGTGCCCTGGAAGTAGGTCTGTTCTGATTACCCCTACTCAGATTACGTTGTAATAAGGTGATAAAGCAGATGTACAATATTCTTGCTTTCATCGATTATAGAGTATAAACGTTGGGAAATCATGTTTCAGTTGTATAAAACTTTGATTAGGCCTCAATTACAGATTATATTAAATATTAGCTTTATTTGTCACATCTATATCAAAACATCTGTGAAATGTGTTGTTTGTGTCAATGACCAACCCAGACTGATGAAGTGCTGGGGGCAGCCCACAAGAGTCTCCTTTCTTGCGGCGCCAACACAGCATGCCCACAGCCTACTAACTGGTACATGTTCAGACTGTGGGAGGAAACCGGAGCACCCGGAGGAAACCCGTGCAGTCATGGGGAGAACGTACAAACTCTGCAGACAACGGTGGGGTTTGAGTTTGTGTCAGTGGCACTGCGTAGCGTTGCGCTAACTGCGATGCTACTGCTAAAAGCCCGGAAATCATGTTGCAGCTGTCTAAAACAGGCCACACCAGGCGTATTGTGTGCAGTTCCTGGTCACCCCATTGCAGGAAGGATGTGGAGACTTTGATGAGGGCGCAGCAGAGTGCTGCTTGGATTAGAGAGCGTCACCGATACGGAGAGATTGGACAAATCTGAAAAGCTTTCCCTGGAGCATCCAAGGCTGAGGGGAGGCAAGACGTTACAGGAGGCACAGATAGTGTCTTTTTCCCAGGATGAAGATACTGGTATTAGAGGGAACATTACAGGTTAGGTGAGTTTAGAACTAGAGATCATAGGTTAAAGGTGAAAGGGTCACACACTCAGCAAATCAGGAACAGCATCTTCCTCTCTGCCATCAGATTTCTGAATGGACATTTTTTCTCTTTTTGCACTATTGAGTTAATTTACCTTCTTAAAAAGAGAGATACATACTGTAATTTGCAGTTTTTGTTATGACAAATTACAATGTACTGCTGCCATAAAACAACAAATTTCACAACATATGCCAGTGATATCAAACCCGGTTCTGAGTCTGGAGGGAACGTTTTCACTCAGGGGCTGGTCGGTTGTGGAACAAACTGCCAGCAGAACTGGTGGGTGCAGGTTTAATTGCAACATTTAAAGGAAGTTTGGATGGGAGGGGTATGGGAGGCTGCGGTCCATGGGCAAGTCCTTGCAACTAGGCAGAATAACAGTTCGGCATGGAATGGATGGGCCTGTTTCTCGGCTGTAGCACTGTATGATTCTATGACAGCCTTAAGGTGAGAGCAGACATTTCTGAGGAAAGATATTTACACAGAGAATGGTGGGTGTTTGGAACGCGCTGCCAGGAGAGGTAATGGAAGCAACACATTTAAACAGACACATGAGGAGGCAGAGAATGGCGGGATATGGACCATGACCAGATGGGATTAGTTCAATTTAGCATCTTGATCACACAGGACAGAGCCTGCAGCCCACAATGTCTTCCATGGTTGGTGTGAGAACAACAACCTGATTATTATTCAACACCATCCATGAGAAAGCCCAAACATGTAACAGGGTAAACTGGAAACGTGTGAAGTGGGTCATTTTGGAAGGTCAAATTTGAAGGCAAAATATAGGGTGAGTGGTCGTTTTCTTGGCAGAGTGGAGGAACAGAATCCATGTCCGTTTTGTTCCAGCATTGAATGACTTGTCATAGGAAGAGCACTTGATGGCTCAGGGCCTGTATTCACTGGAATTCAGAAGAATGAGGGAGACCGCATTGAAACCTATCAAATGGTGAAAGGCCATGATAGAGTGGATGTGGAGAGGATGGATCCTATGGTGGGGGAGCCTAAGGCCAGAGAAAACAGCCTCAGAATAATGTACTTTTAGAACAGAGATGAGAGGGAGTTTCTTTGGCCAGGGAGTGGTGTATCTGTGGAATTCTTTGCCACAGTCAGTTGTGGAGACCAAGTCCTTATGTATATTTAAGACAGAGGTTGATAGATTCTTGATTGGTCAGGGTATGAAGGGATATTGGGAGAAGGCAGGAGATGGGGAGGAATAATGAATCAGCCACAATGAAATGGCACAGCAGACTTGATGGGCCAAATAGCCTAATTCTGCCCTTACACCTTTATGGTCTTATGGCCTTATCCCTCAAAGTTGCTATGCAACTTGATAGTGTTGTGAAGAGAGCATATGGCATTAGTCAGGGGATGGAGTTCAAGAGCTGTGAGACAGTATCACAAGGTAAGACTCTGGTTAGACCACACTGGGAATATTGTGTTCAGTTCTGGCACCTCATTACAGGAAGGATGTGGAAGTTTCAGAGAGTGTGTAGAGGAGATTTACCAGGACGCTGACAGGATTAGAGAGCAAGTCTTATGAGGAATGTTGTGCAGTCTAGGGCTTTTCTCTTTGGAGTGATGGAGGATGTGAGGTCACTTGATAGAGGTGTACAAGGTGACAGAGAAATCAATAGAGTGGACTTCCCAGGACAGAAATGGCTAATACAAGGGGGTATCATTTCAAAGTGACCGGAGGAAAGTATAGGGAGGTATGTCAGAGGTATGTCCTTTACACAGAGTTTGATGGGTGAGAGGACAGTCCTGCCAGGGGAGGTGGTAGAAGCAGATACATTTGGGTCATTTAAGAGATTCAGCTACCACATGGGTGATTGAAAAATGGAGGATTATGTAGGAAGGAAGGGTTAGATTGATCGGAGAGTAGGTTAAAAGTTCAGCACCACATTCTGAACCGAATGGCCTGCTGTGTCTTGACTGTTGTATGTTCAACATTTGTTTACTGCCTGTTACACTGCTGATGTTTAGGGACCAATGAAGGTCCTCCAGCTGTCTGTATAGAAGGATTCTTCTCTGCTGTTTCCATAACCACTGTTTTCTGACCACTCGGGGGTGTGAGCCCTGAGCTGAACCTCTGAATCTTGAGGACTGGTGGACCACTCTCCATCTGGCCTCCAACCTTTGAGCTGTCTGGCATGGATGAACTGACCAAGAGCCAAAGCACCAGGCTCTGACCAGCCAACGTAGCTCTCCTGGTCATTGAAGCATGCACACCTCCAAACGCTACGGCAAGATGGTGGTCTTTTTAGAAGTCTACGTTCAATTTTCTTAAAACAAACATTCATTATTTTCTCCTCTCTCTGTTGCTCTCCAGATAACACTGCCAACATCACCGTGAACCAGGCTGGCTTCGATCAAAATGAGGTTCGAGAGTACTTCGTCCCCATCATTGTTTCCGACAACGGATCACCAAGCTACAACAGCACCACCACTCTAAAAATTAGAGTGTGTCCCTGTGACCAAGACCGGAACCCAATCTATTGCAACAACGGCCCCAGCCCCCTCGTCTCAAGCGTTACCGTCACCATCTTGTTGATAATCTTCCTCTGTATCATCGCTATTCTAGGTGAGTCGTCCCAAGCAGTAAACCCTCTTTCTGTTTCCATGGCAACACTCTCCATCTTTTCCCTAACTTTGTGTACAGTTTCAGTCACCTACCTACAGGAAAGATGAAAAAAAGTTCAAAAGTAAATTTATTATCGAAGTACATATATAGATTCAGTGCCTTGCGGGCATTCACACTGGTGCAAAGAAATACAACACAATCAATAAAAAATGACACACAAACAAAAATGGCCAAACAACTAATATACAAAGGAAAACAAAATGCACAATTACAAAAAGTAACAAATAATACTAAATATATTGGAGAAAGGCCAACCTTGATGGTAAGGATTGGGACAGGCTGTCTTCTAGCAAAGGTGTACTTGGTAAGTGAAATTTTGAGAATACAAAGCTTGATTGTGCCTGTCAAAATAAAAGGTAAAGATAACAGCTTTACAGACTTTCATTTTCAAGAGATATTGTGGCCCTGAGTAAGAAAAAAAGGCTCCGTATTGCAGGTTTTAGGCAGATAGCAGCAAATGAGGAAATGCAAGAAAACACAGTTCAGGTGCCTTGCTGTTCAGTGTGGGCGATCGTGCCTCTCCATCCATCACGGTCCCTGACCCTCCAAATTGTAGTTGCTGCCTCTCCTGTTTCTAATCATGATGTTAATCCATCTCTCATCCTCATTCTCTTGTCTTCTTTTTCCTTCCAGCTTTCCAGTTGTAAGTAGCAAGAGAACACTGAAATAAGAAATCGGGGGGTGGGGGTGCTAAAACAAGGCAAAACAATCCATATTTCATGAATATTTGCCCAGGTGCATACCCGTGGATTCTTTACAAGGGTGTTTTTTTCCTTCATTTGATATCTCCCATTGTCATATTCTCATCCTCATTTTTTGTCTACTGCAAAGTATGCAGAGGAACGTTGGTTAGCTTACTAAATGCGTCCAGCAACGTGGACTACAGACCTGTCTGAAGCCCACCTACTCATCCAATTCAGATTAGTATACACTCAGTGGCCAGGTAGGGGAGTGGAACCCGGTGTGGTCTTCTGCTGCTGTGATGTGTTGTGAATCCAGAGATGCCCTTCTGCACACCACTGTTGTAACTGTTGCCTTCCCGTCAGCTTCAACCAGTCTTGCCATTCTCTGACCTCTCTCATTGACAAGATATTTTTGCCCACACGACTGTCACTCACTGGATGTTTTTTTGTTCTTCGCACCATTCTCTACAAACCCTTGAGTCCGTTGTGCCTGAAAACCCCAGGGGAACAACAGTTTCTGAGATACTCAAACCACCCGGTCTGGCACCAACAATCATTTCACAGTCAAAGCCACTCAGAACACATTACTTCCCCATTCTTGACCATGTCTGCATGCTTTAATGCATTGAGTTGCTGTCACATGATTGGCTGATTAATTATGCGTTGTTCTGCTGATGTTTCACAACATATGCCAATGATATTAATCTTGATTCCGGTTCTGGAAGATCAGAACGGTTAGCTATGAGTGAAGCCAAAAGAGATTTTGGGGGAGATCTTAAATGGATTTTTCCCATCAGTATTTACTTGGGAGACAGACATAGATTCTATCGAAGTGAGGCAAGGCAGCAGCAAGGTCATAGGCCCAAACAGATTACTGAGGAGGAGGTGTTTGCTGTCTTGTGGCAAATTAGGGTGGATAGATCCCCAGGGCCTGACAAGGTGTCCCTTTGGACCCTGCAGAGGAAAGTGCAGCAATTGCAGGGGCCTAGCAGAGTTATTTAAATCATCCTTAGTGACAGGAGAGGAGCCTGAGGGCTGGAGGATCACCAATGTCGATCTATTGTTTAAGAAGGGCTCTAAGAATAAGCCAGGAAATTGTAGGTCGGCAAGCCTGCCGTCAGCAGTGGGGATGTAATTGGAAGGGACCGGGTATATAAATATTTGGATAGACATGGCTTCGTACATGAGAGGTCATGTCTAACCAATCTTATAGAGTTTTCGAGGAAGTTACCGGGAAAGTTGATGAAGGCAAGGCAGTGGATGTTGTCTGCATGGACTTAGTAAGACATTTGACAAGGTCCCGCATGGGAGGTTGGTTAAGAAGGTTCAGTTGCTCGCCATTTAAGAGGAGGTAGTAAATTGGATTAGACATTGGCTTTGTGGAAGAAGCCAGAGAGTGGTAGTAGAGAGTTGCCTCTCTGACTGGAGGCCTGTGACTAGCGGACTGCCGCAGGGTTCAGTTCTGGGTTCATTGTTGTTTGGCGTCTATTATCAATGACCTGGATGATAATGCAGTTAGCCGGATCAGCAAATTTGCGGTTAACACCAAGAGTGGGGATGTAGTGGACAGTGAGAAAAACTATCAGAGCTTGCAGCAGCACCAGAACCAGCTGGAAAAATGGGCTGAACAATGGCAGATGGAATTTAATGCAGACAAGTGTGAGGGGTTGCATTTCAAGAGGACCAGCCAGGGTGGGGCACTGACGTGTGCAGATCTGGGAATACAGGTCCGTAATTCATTGAAAGTGGCCTCACAGGTAGACAGGGTTGTAAAGAAAGCTTTTGCCACTTTGGCTTTAATAATTCAAAGTATGGAGAACAAGAGATGGGCTGTTATGTTGAAGTTCTATAAAGTGTTGGTACGGCCTATTTTGGAGTATTGCATGCTGTTTTGGTCACCTACCTTCAAGAAAGATATCAATAAGATTGAAAGAGTACAGAGAAAATTTACAAGCATGTTGCTGGGACTTGAGGATCTGAGTTATAGGGAAAGGTTGAATAAGTTAGGACTTTATTCCCTGGAGTGTAGGAGAGTGACAGGAGATTTGATAGAGGCATACAAAATTATGAGAGGTATAGATAGAGTAAATGCAAGAAGGGTTTATTCACTGAGGTTTGGTGAGACCAGAGTTAGAGGTCATAGGTTAAGGGTGAAAGATGAAATGTTTAAGGGGAATTTGAGGAGGAACTTCTTCACTCAGATAGTGGTGAGAGTTTGGAACAAGCTGCCAGCAGAAATAGTGGTTTTGGGTTCAATTGAAATGTTTAAGAGAAGTTTGGATGCGTATCTGGATGGGAGGGGTATGAAGTGACATTGTCTGGCTGAAAACAGTTGGGACTAGGCAGACAGGTCAGCATGGACTAGATGGGCCGAGGGCCCTCTTTCTGTGCGGTACTGTTCTAAGACTCCCTGATATGTGACAACAGTTACACTAAAGTTTAACTTGCAGCAGGCAATTAACCTTTCAGAACTGGCATAAGGAATGGAGTGCCCAGAGGAAGGCTGTGTGATCACAGGGTGAGCATTCAAATTCCACACTTACAGTGCCCGAGGTCGACATCGAGCCCAGCTCACCGGGGATCGGGGCTGTGAGCTGTAATTACTGCAGCACCTTGTTCACAGATACAGGTTCGATAATTGTCCAAAGAGCAAGCAGGTCTAACTAGAACATTCCTTTTCAGCTTTAACAGAGATAAACTCCTTTTCAATTCCGTCCCTCTGGAAATGAACACGAGTGTTCTGTTTACATAGTTCAAGATTATAAAAGGACAAATTGTAGTTTTCAACATGAAGGCAACACTGTAATATGAACAGACCAAATTGTCTCTCCCACCTTACAATTAAGTTCACTGGCTTAAGATGAAGGTTAGTTTTATTTGTCACATGTGCATCAAAACATTGAAACATACAGTTAAATGCTTGCATCAATGACCAACACAATCACAGAATGCGCTGGGGGCAGCCCACAAGTGTCACCACTCTGCCGGCTCCAACATAACATGCCCACAACTTACTAACTCTGATCTGAATGTACAAACTCCTTACAGACAGCAGCGAGATTTGAACCCACTCACAATTGCTGGCACTAGGCGACCATGCCGCCCGTAACAGGGAGAGTTGTTAAGAAAGTTTTCTCTTTGTCCCACGTGTTCCTTTTTGAACTGACTATCTGTTATTTGTATACTTTCCTTATTCTTTGCATGATTTGTTCTTTTTTCACACATTGGGTGTTTGGCAATCTTTGTTGTGTGGGATTTTTTTCTTAATGGATTCTATTGTGTTTCTTTGTTTTGTGGCAGCCTGCAAAGAGACAAATCTCAGGGTTGTATACTGTATACATAATTTGATAAATGTACTTTGAACTTTGAGAGTAGAAACAGCTTCTGTTTTTATTCTCCAGTGGATCCCCCAGTTAACTGAACACCAGTGTTAAATCTCCCCATAAACTTCACTGACCAATGCTGCCTGATACAAGCTCTTCACTCAACTGAACCCCCTCAGCCCTGCCCCTAAAGTACTCTGCATTATTTCCAAAGTCTTGACAAAATTGGCTGCAGTCCTCCAGCTGTGACCTAAATCGAGATAAATTATTTAATCTATATTTATAAAATATTTAAAATTTATCAATAATGTATAACTTTGTAAGCTCTTTCACTTTTGCAAGAATTTCATCTGCCTTTCCTACAACTAACTGCAAGAACTGGCACCCTCAGTCGACTCAAAAGAGTGTCAAATCAGGGCTCAAAAGCTTAAAGGAAATGGACTGAGAAGAAGGGAGATTTCTTCAACATAACATGGCTGTGGAGGCTTAATCCTTGAAAACTGAGGACAAGGGACAGGACAAAGGATGAACTGAGCTGGGTGACCAGATGTGACTTTATTGATTGAATCAAAATCTGAATCCTTTTTATTATCACTGACATATTGTGAAATTTGTGGTTTTGCAGCAACAGTACAGAGCAATGCATTAAAAATATTATAAATTGCAAAGAAATTAAATAAGTGTGCATAAAGAGAGCAAAATTAGTGGAGTAGTGCATGTCACCCTTAAGCAAGGTGTAGCTCCTGCTTAGCCCCCCTCCCCACCTTGGATTAGGGTCACTTGAAGCCGTGGGACCAGGTGGTGGATGGTCGTGTGAGCAGCTGGTGCACATCACAAGTCCTGGTTATGCGACTGTTGACACCAGGCAAATTTTTCTACACAAGTGGTGTCCTATTGTCTTCTTCTGGACAGTGTCTTTACAAGATGGGTGACCCCAGCCATTCTCAATACTCTTCAGAGATTGTCTGCCTGGTGTCAGTGTTCACATCGCAGGTCTTGTGATATGCTCCAGCTGCTCATACAACCATCCACCACCTGCTCCCAGGCTTCATGTAACCCCGATCAGGGGAGGGGGCGAAGCAGGTGCTACACCTTGCCCAAGGGTGACCTGCAGACTAGTGAAAGGAAAGACAGAAATAGAGATAGAAACATAGAAAACCTACAGCACAATACAGGACCTTCGGCCCACAGTGCTGTGCCAAGCATGTACGTACTTTAGGAATTACCGAACTTCACTCCAATCACCTTTGAAGTATATTATGTTGTATTAGCCATTTCCACCCTGGGAAAAAGGCGTTGGTTGTCCTCTCCATTTATGCCTCTTACCATCTTGTACCCCTCTCATCACCTCTCATCCTCCTTTGCTCCAAAGAGAAAAGCCTTAACTCTCTCAATCTCTCCTCATAAGACATGCTCTCAAATGTAGGCAGCATTCTGGTAAATCATTTCTGCACTTTCTCTAAGGCCTCCATTTCTTTCCTATAATGTCGTCGTTCCTCTCCCCGCCCTGTGGCTCATCGGGCGGCAGCCTTGCCATTTCTTCAGCATTTGTCTGTCTTTTATGAGACCAAGTTACCAGCTTGATGCTCAGCCCAGCACGGATGGAAAACGTGCGAGGAGCTGGCTGGGTTTGAACTCAGGACCACTCACGTCTGACTCTGGTGCGGTTGCCACTACACCTCTGACCGGCTTTTGCTATAAACAGGAGACCAGAACTGAACACTACACTGAATATGGAACATAGAACAGTCTCCTAAATGTATCTGCCTCTAGCTCAGGGCCAACAGCCCTGGACGGTCAAAAAGAAAGTGTTACAGCAATGAGGAATCCTTCTATATCTGTGTGTAAATGTATGGACAGACAGAGATGGATGATCTTCCCTGTTGCCCTAAATGCCAACAGCGTAACGGGCAGCATGAGTAAGTACCTGCCTCTACCACAAGCCCTGGCAATAGGTTCCAAATACCACTGTCTTGTGTTTAAAAAAACTACCTCTGATACCCCCCCATATGTTTCTCCAATCATAAATGTATGCCCTCTTGTATCTACCACAAGCCCTGGCAATAGGTTCCAAATACCACTGTCTTGTGTTTAAAAAAACTACCTCTGATACCCCCCCATATGTTTCTCCAATCATAAATGTATGCCCTCTTGTACTGGCCATTTCCATCGTGGGAAAATGTCTCTGGCTATTCTCCCGATCTATGCCTCTTAGCATTTTACACACCTCTATCAAGTCACCTCTGATCCTCCTTCATTCCAAAAAAAAAGCTCTAGCTCACTCAACCTCTTGCACAGGATGTTGTTGAAACAAGTTGTACATTGAACACAGGTCAGGCAGTATCTATAGAGGGGAATAAATGCACGACATTTCGGGCCAGGATCCTTCATCAAGATCTCATGCTCAGCGTCATGAAACCTGAAAAAGGGTCTTGACCCAAAATGTCAATTGTTTATTCCCTCCATAGTTGCTGCCCGACTTGCTGAGTTCCGCCATCATTGTGTGTGAGTTGCTTTGCATTTCTAGCATCTGCAGAATCTCCTGTGTGTATGATTGTTGTATGTTTGTCTCTTTTGGTAGCACCTTCCCAAGTTCACAGCCTTCCTCTCTCTCTTTCCCTGCCAGCCCTGGTCTTGCTGATCGTGCGCCGGAAGATACATAAGAAGAGTGCCTTTGCGGGTTTGGTGAAGGCGCCAGGCGAGATCCACGAGCAGCTGGTGCGGTACGACGAGGAGGGTGGTGGAGAGATGGACACTAACAGCTTCGACATCACTGTGCTGAACTCCCTGCGGACCAAGGGGGGGCAGCCGTTGGAGGTGAGGGACTGTGCGCCGGTGTACGCCCAGCTCAGGAAGAACCGCGACGACATGGGCTCAGTGGTCCAGATGAAGAAGGATGAGGCGGATGGTGACAGGGACGGTTTACCCTACGACACCCTCCACATCTATGGCTACGAGGGCTCAGACTCAGTCGCTGAGTCGCTAAGCTCCCTGGACATCTCCTCCATTGACTCCGAGCAAGACTATGACTTCCTCAATGACTGGGGTCCCAGGTTCCAAATGCTGGCTGAACTCTATGGATGTGACCCAGATGGGGAAAGCCTGGGTTACTGAGGTGGGAGGGGCATGTTGGAAAGGAGAGGGGAAGCGGGATTGTGGAGAAATCGATACAAGAAGCAACTGGATCTTCTGGAGATACACACATTTGGGAGTTCACTCAACCTCAGCCAATCCGATTATTTCAGACTCAATTAGTTTATTGTCATTCAATCATATGCACGTATACTGCCAAATGAATCAACATTCCTCTGGACCAAGGTGCACAACATGATAAATATAACTCACACAAACAACACATAAAATAATATTACCACAACTAGATTAACAGATTCAGTTACAACAAGGGTTAAACAGTGTATCGCTACTGGCACTTCATACGTGATGAGACCCGGGTGGTGGCAGGGAGTTCAGTAGTCTCACAACCTGGGGGAAGAAGCTGTTTCCATCCTAACAGCTCTTATCCCGATGCTACGTTACCTCCTGTCCGACGGTAGAGGGTCAAAGAGATTGTTGGATGGATGGGAAGGATCACTGGCAATGCCAAGGACCCTTGTCAATCCAATGGTGCCACTGTACTATAGTGGCTACTGTGATACTATCACAGGAGTTTGGGTTCAATTCCAGTGTTTTGTTCTTCCTGCGAATGCGTGGGTTTCCTCCTGGTGCTTCGGTTTCTTCCACTGTCCATTGATGTTCCAGTTATTAGGTTCATTGGTCGTTGTAAAATTCTCTGATTAGGCTGGGGTTGCTGGGCAGTGCAACAAGTTGGGCAGAAAAGGGTATCTTCCGGCTTAACAAGCAACACCACCCAGATACTCACTGCGGTGCATCTCTAAATAAATAAAAATTAAAGTTGTTAATTCCCATCCTATCCACCCTCCTTGGCCCCCAACACCCTTAATACACCCCCCAACAATAATATCTTGAAACAAAGTCAGAGGAGGGGTCACCGTCTTTCAAACTTGGATCACAGCTGACCTGAGTCTTATCTCCATCTATCCCTTGCATGGGAGATTTCAACAGCTAGTTTTCAGTCAAAGGTTACCACCTGATCCCTACATGGGAGCCTTAGGAGATTTCAGCACCTGGATCTCGGAACTTATCTCCAACCACAGATGGTGGAAATATCATTGTTATTGTCAGAAAAGTCTCAAATCTCTCATGGAATCATAGCTGGGATTGGAACTAGAATGGGATCAGGTCAAGAGAATTATAAAATCATGCCTTGTACAAGAGCTGAGGAGCAGAATTAGCTTGAAGGTGAAAGATACTGGGGTGGCAAAGAACTGGAAGAACTCATTGGGTCAGCCAGCATCTGTGGAAGGAAAGTTACAATTATATATAAATATAATTGTAATTTTATATATAATCCTCCATTGGTTAGGGTCGACCAGGGATGTTGCGTCTCAGCTGTCTACATGTTACCCAAGCCTGGGCAGTACGATATGGAGAACTAGCTGTTGCCCATGCAGCAGGCTCCTTCTTTCCCCACAGCTGATGAATCCAAAGGAACAGCAATGCAGTTCGGCACCAGCATCTTTGCAGGAGTTGCCAATCAGCGTTGAACTTTAAGTAGAGACCTTAGGGACTCTAGCTCTGGATTATTCCTTGGGATTTACACCTGAAGCCTTCTCCATGCAATGCAGCGGAGGTTTGAGATCAGTTTTCTTCATCCTAAATGAGCTGCCAACCACAGTTGATGACCCCAACTGCCCAAAGCAAATGAGTTTAAGGAGCCAGTAGCCTCCCTTTGCCCCTTCTCCTGTCAGTAGAAATGAATTCCAGCAGGCTTAGAGGCCAGGAGCTGGACTTGGTTGTCAGAGACTATTTGATATGCACGCGATCAGAAGGATTTAATGGGTTCATTGACTATTCAGAAACTGATTGCAGAGGGAAAGAAGCTGTTCCTGAAATGTTGAGTGTTTCTCTTCAGGCTCATATATCTCCTCCTTTGTGGTAGCAATAAGAAGAAGGCGTGTCTGAGATGGTGGGAGTCATTCATGATGGATGCTATCTTTCTGAGACATCACCTTTTGAACACCCCGCGTCGTGACTGAGTGTAAATAGAAATCTTACATCTTTAACTCCACAGATGCTACTTGACTTACTGAGTTTTTCCAAAGTTCTGTTTGTTTTATTGATGACAACTTACTTTCTTCCAGTAAGAATATGATACACGAATGGCATCTATCTCTGATCTAAATTTCTAGAAAACCAGACTGACATACACAGCTCTGCAGTAGTGTAGCAGTTGGTTCAACATTATTGCAGTTCAAGGCATTCCTGAGTTTGGAGTTCAATTCTTTAAGGAGTCTCTGTGTATCCCCCCTGTGGAGTGTGTGGATTTTCCCTGGGTCCTCCAGTTTCCTCCCAAAGTCCAAAGACCTACTGTGCAAGTTAATTGGTCATTGTAAATTGTCCTGTGATCAGGTTGGTATTAATCACGGTTGTGGACTTGCTGGGGCAGTGATGAGCCTATTCTTCATCATATCACTAAATAAATAATAAAAATTCTAGAGGAACTCAACAGGTCAGGCAGCATCCAGGGAGAGGAATAAACAGTCGATGTTTCAGGCAGAGAACCTTCATCAGAAATCCTTGATCCTGTGGCTGAGATCTCGCAAACCTCAGTGATGTAATCAAAGCCCACATTCAGATGATGTCACAGATTTATTCCAATGCAATACTATTCTAAAATCTTGTCTAACCATCTCAAGTTCAAGTTTTTTTCTCATTCGACCATACACATGTGTACAGATAAGCGAAGTGAAGTTCCTCTGGGACCAAGGTCCAAAATAACTTCACTACAGAGAGTGCTTGATCAATGCAGGCACGGTTTGAAATTGGAAATGGATTTCCCAGGTCTTGGCACAAAGCAACAACTGTTTATTCTTCTCCATTGATGCTGCCTGATCTGCTGATGGGGGGGTGGTGGTGGTAATGGTCTGGATTTCCAACAACTCCATAATCCCTTGTCTTTATGGAAAACCAGTCTGCATCCAAGTTAAGGCAGAGCTGGGACGGCTCCTTGCATGGTTTACATGTAGACTGGGCTCCACACAATTTATATGAATGATTCAACTGACATCATAAGAAACCTTAGCGTTGACGTGGGATCAAGGAGTTGCTAGCCACAGTAGGGACTGGATTTTGTTCACTCACTGGTGCAAACCTCCAGGAAGTCACAGTCACAGGGGCGGCACAGCAGTGTAGCATAATGTTTACACAGCACCATCAATGACTGATTGTGGTTTAGTTCCGTCTCCAGGGAGTTTGTACGTCCTGCCCATGATATGATGCTCCTCGGGGTGGTCCAGTCTCCTCCCACATTCCAAAGATGTCCAGGTTATGTTGGCGCCAGGAACTTGGCGACACTTGCAAGCTGCCCAGCACAATTCTCACCGACGTGATTTCATGTAAACAATACATTTCACTGTATGCTTCGATGTTTTGATCTACATGTGACAAATAAAGCTAATCTTTTAAAAGTTATCTTTAATTAACGTTCCTACAGGTGTGCACTCTACATGGCCTTTTTTAATACTGTAACAATGAAACCCCTCAGATTTAATCATTCCTCATTGGATTTCAATGTATTTTAATTTTTTTTGAAGTCTTGTGTTTTAGTATTCAAAACAATGTGTTGGAATAGTAGTGAAAGTTTGGTGTCTTTGTGCAGTACTCTTATCTAACTTTTTTTTGATCTGTGGGAGCAAACTCATTGTAATTTCAGTAAAGTCCTGAAGCTTTACACAACAGGATTTTCTCACCAATGCCTCCCAACAAGTGTGTTTTTTTTAGTAATTTTATTAACATTTTATATTGAATGGGCTTGATTGCTACCCGGCCAGTGTAGATGTAGAAAAGTGTTTGTTTTTAAAATGTTCTTTGTTTATAACTGGTAATCCTCAATAAAAAAAATTGTTGATAACTATTTGTAAATTTCAATAAAATGAATTAAATGTGAAAAAGGATGAACTGAGTTTAAATTCAAGAGAGATTCATGATTTTTTAAATATTATTTCCTGTGCACAAGTGTAAAGGAGAATGAAATAATTTTTACTCCGGATCAGATGCAGCACAAAGAACACACATTCAGATAAAGAGCACAGATAATAATAACAACAAATAAGTGTAAATAAATAAGATAGCTTATATACATGGTGATTGTCTGTTGTATCCAGGAGACCTGTGCAGCAGAGTTTTTAAAGTGGAAAAGCCATTGCACTGGGGCAGTTCCTCTCTCTTGACCTCAGAAGCCAGAATGCAGTGGTATGAACAAGCATCACAAACTGGGGTCTGTCTTGGTTACACTGGATGACCATGATGTTCCTGTGCCTTCGCTCTCCATAGAGTGTTACAAACTTGCCTTCCTGGTGGACTTCACTGTTGATCTCATCCACTGGAGATGGACATGCACTAGGACATGTTATCTCACTGGGATATGAGGCCACCAGCTACCCTCACCTGGTTTAGCCCACGTGTCGAAGCTGTGTACTGGGGTGTGGCCACGGTCGCATACAAACAGCTACTTGGAGCCACAGGTGAGAGGTAAGAGTCTGGTGGGGGCCAAAGGTGAGAGAGCTGCCCTGGAATGGCCACGACAAGAACACAATAATAATATATTTTTTAAAAATCAATATTAATACATAGACAGATTACATACGTAGACTGACTGAATGTCCATAAAGTGATGCTAGGCACAGTAGGAGACTCTGTCAGAAAAAGGTAAAGTAGTGGAGATTGGGGGTGTGGAGGGGTGGGTTGGTGGGTGGAGGTGTTGATCAGCCTTATTGTTCATACAGATCAGATCATTACCCAGTGCATTGAGGTAGGACAAGGTAAAACAATAACAGAATGCAGAATGAAGTGCGACCGCTACAGAGAGTGCAGTGCAGGTAAACAGTATGGTGCAAGATGATAACAAGGTAGATTATGTGGTGAAGAGTCCATGTTGTCGTGCTAGGGAACCATTTAATACTCTTGTAACAGCAAGGTGGAAGCTGTTACCGTGATGAGATTGAGAAATAGCAGAGATCCTGTCAGTTCTGTGACCAGTATTGATCTCATATTTAATATCAGCACCAGTTCGAAGGTATTGTTGCCATGGTCATACACAGACAGGGTATAAATACCACGGAAATCAGCACAGTATTCTACTAACATAGGACAAACATAAGCTAATATAAAATTAAATTACCACACAACCTGTACATTGTCATATTTCTGTCTGTGGGAACTTGATCTGTGTCAATATCCTACCTTACAACAGATTAAACTTTCCCCCATAACAAAAGTGTCAAGAACTAGAGGACAAACAGGAGAAAACTGCAGATGCTGGAAATCCAAGCAGCACACACAAAATGCTGGAGGAGCTCAGCAGACCGGGCAGCACCTATGGAAAAGAGTACAGTCAACGTGTCAGGCTGAGACCCTTCCTCAGGACTGGAGAGAGAAAGATGAGGAGCTCGGGTTAGAAGGTGGGGGAGGGAGGGAAGGAGGGAGGAACTAGGTGATGGGTGAAACCGGGAAGGGCAGGGGTGAAGTAAGGAGTTGGGAAGTTGATTGGTGAAAGACATACAGGGATGGGGAGAAGGGAGAGTCTGGGAGGAGAGGACGGAAGAAAGAAAAGGGGGAGAGCAGCAGAGGGAGATGATGGGCAAATAAGGAGATAAGGTGAGAGAGGGAAAGGGGAATGGCAAAGGAGGGGGAGGGCATTACTGGAGGTTTGCGAAATCGACATTCATGCCATCAAGATGGAGGCAACCCAGACGGAACATAAATTGTTGTTCCTCCAACCGGTGTGTGGCCTCATCACGACAGAGAGGCGGCCACGGTCCGACATGTCGGAATTGGAATGGGAAATGGAATTAAAATGTGTGGCCACTGGGAGATCCCGCTTCTTCTGGCAGACGGAACGTAGGTGCTCAGCGAAACGGTCTCCCAACCCATGTCGGATCTCACGGATATACAGGAGGCCACACTGGGAGCACCAGATACAGTAGATCACCCCAACAGACTCACAGGTGAAGTGTCACCTCACCTGGAAGGACTGTTTATGGCCCTGAATGGTAGTGAGGGAGGAGGTGCAGCACTTGTACAATATTCCAAGTGTGGTCTAGCCAGAGTTTTATAGAGCTGCAACATTACATCACTCAATCCCCCGACTAATGGGAGCATCCAGGAAAATATGTAAAGCTCTATCCTCATTTTAAATAAATTCCACATCAACAGCCATTCAACGACTTTCACATTCACACCCCAGAACACCACACAAAGTGATAAAGTGTTGGAAGTGAATTAAAAGTTTGTGGCATGGTCCCTGTGTCTGAACTTTCCCACAAAGACAAACAGTTCCTTTCTCTTCAATGAATCCTTTAATCATTAAAAGTTGGAACATGGTCAGCAGGTTGAATTATCACCTTTTATCTTGCAATGTATTAAACTATCTCAGTTCTGACTTGGCATTGGGTTAGGATGAGACTAGATGGATAAATTGATGACTCTTCAGATGGAAAGTACCACAAATTATTTATTGTTTTTTATTCTCAGACTGACTCACGGTAAATTTTGTCCCTACAAAACAGGAAATCAGAGGAAGAATGCAACCCTGAATTATCTCAAACAATTAATATTTTAAACATTGCCAACACTTTGATGCCTTAATAGTTTCCGCATCTCTAAGTATACAGGCAATGTGTAACCACTTCAACATCCAAGTAAAACAACGACAATGTTCTGTGGTTTTGTTTCAGCATTAGAAATAAGCAGGGCCTTTCCACTTTCTGTATTACCCAGCTCTCTGAATAACGACAACAACCTTGATTTATGCAGAACCTTAAGCAGAGTAAAAAATATGCCAAGGCAGGTGTTTGGACAGGAAAGGTTTAGAATCAGAATCAGATTTATTATAATCGGCTTAATGACACAAATAATGTTGTTCTGCAGCAGAGTACAGTGCAAGAATATAAAATCACTAGAAGTTACAAAAATAAATAAATATCACAAAAGAAAGGAATTATGAGAAGTGTTTGTGGGTTCATGGACCATTCAGAAATCTGATGGTGGAAGGGAAGAAGCTGTTCACGGATCATTCCCAGGGACATGGGCCAAAGGTGGTGAAACGGGTAAATACAAGAGACTACAAATGCTGAAAGTCCACAGCAACACACACTAAATGCTGGAGGAACTCAGCAGGTCGGGCAGCATCCATGGAGAGGAATTAAGAGTTGATTTTTCAGGCGGAGACCCTTCATCAGGACTGGAAAGGAAGGGGCGGAAGCCAGAATAAGGAGATGAGCAGTGGAAGGAAGACAAGCTGGTGGGTGATAGGTGAGACCAAGTGAGGGGGAAGATGTGATGGTGAGTGAGTTACACAGCAGGAAAACAGGCCCTTCAGTCCAACTTATCCATGCTGACCCAGATGTCTCCCTAGCTGGTCCCATTTGCCTGCATTTTGCCTAAATCCCACTAAAGCCTTCCTAGTTATATACCTATCCAAACGTCTTTTATTTGGGGATACAGCATGGTAACAGGCCCAATGAGCATATGCTGCCCAATTACCCTACCAAACCATATGTCTTGGACTGTGGGAGGAAACTGGTACGGTCTTGGGAAGAGCATACCAACTCCTTACACATAGCGGCAGGAACTGAGCCCTGATATGCGATCTCTGGCGCTGTGAAGTGTTACACAAACAACTACGTTTCTGTGGTGACCCAGGCGGGCGCTCGGCCAAGGAGTCAATGTCTGGCAGCAGCAATCCCCATCATTCAGGCCACGCAGTCACCCTGCAGCTGCCATCAGGCAGAAGATGCAGAAACCTGAAGTGCCACACTACCAGGTTCTGGAACAGCTACTACCCTTCAACCGTTCAGTCCTTGAACCAACCAACTCACTGCTAACCACTGCCACACTTGGACCATGGAGAGCATTCTAACTGGTTACATCACCGTCTGTTATGGGGGGGTGGGGGAGGGTGGTGGCTACTGCACAGAGTCCAAATACACTGCAGAGAGTTGTAAACTTAGTCAGTTCCATCCTGGGCACTAGCCTCTGTATCATCCAAGACACTTTCAAGGAGCCAGCATTCATCATTAAAGACCCATCACCCAGGTCGTGCCCTCTTCTCACTGTTACCATCAGGGAGGAAGTACAGGAGCCTGGAGACACACACTCAATGATTCAGTAACAGCTTCTTCCCCTCTGCCATCTGATTTCTGAACGGACATTGATCCCGTGAACAATACCTCACTACTTTTTTATTTCTATTTTTGCAGTGAATTTCTTATTTAACATAACTATTTAACATATATACTTACTGTGATTCACAGTTGTTTTCTATTATTATGTATCGCATTGTACTGCTGCTGCAAAGACAACAGATTTCATGACAAATGCCGGTGATATTAAACCTAATTCTGACTTCAATGGATGTACTTTTTGTCCCAATTGTGTACTTCCTCGCCCAGTTTTGTTCATGCTATGTGCCTGAGATCTTGCGATGTTTCTCATCGTCCCTCTGAAGATGTGTACTTGTTTAAATAAACTCAACTTTGGCTTTGTTAGATGTGATTATTATTGTCACGTTCAGTGACAAGCTTTGTTTTCCATATTATTCATACAGTCCATTTCATCACACCGAAGTATAGATCAGGGTGGCGAGGTGGAGATATGACTCTAACAAAGAAAGGGTAACGTGCTCCTTCCCTGGCTATCCTGCAGGTCACTCTGGGGCAAGGTGTAGCACCTGCTTAGCCCCTCCACCCCGATCAGGGTCAAGTGAAGCCATGGTGGCAGGTGGTGGATGGTCGTACGAGCAGCCGGTGCAGATCACAAATCCTGGTTATGTGGCCACTGACACCAGACAGACAATCTCTGGAGAGTATTGATAATGGCTGCGATCACCCATCTTGTAAAGACATTGCCCAGAAGATGGTAATGGCAAACCACCTCTGTAGAAAACTTTGCCAAGAACATGGAGAATACATGGAAAGACCAGATCACCCACGTCCTACCACAGGGCACATAATGGATGAACGAAGTGAATAGCGTTAATTCAAGGGAAAAGTAACCGCAGTGTTCTAAGTGAAGTGTTACAGGTCCAGAGAAAGTGCAATGCAGGCAGACAATAAGATGCAAGGCCCATGACGAGGTAGATTGGGAGATCAAAAGTTCATCTTTCAGTGTACAAAACATCTGTTCAATAGTCCTGACAGTGGGGTAGAAGCTGACCTTCGGCCCTGTGGGACGTGCTTTCAAGCTTTTGCATCTTCTGTGTGATGGGAGGGACGAGGAGAGAAAATGTCCAGTGTGGGTGGGGTCTTTGAGTATGTTGGCTTATTATGATTGCTTTGACTGTGTAAGAAGTTGTTATGTCACTACGAGAACGTTTGCTGTCTTTACAATGTAGCCTGTTCATTCGGAGCCATGGCTCAGGATTGGAAAAAGTTGCAGCAAGGTGCCCAGTTCCATCGTGGGCTCTGGCCTCCCAGCAGCGAGGACATTGTCAAAAGGCGATGCCTCAAAAAGATGGCATCCATCATCAAGCAGCTCTATCACCCAGGACATGCCCTCTTCTCGTTGTTACCATCAAGGAGTACAGGAGCCTGAAGACACACACTCTGTGTTCAGGTACAGCTTCTTCCCCTCCGCCATCAGATTGCTGAAAGGACAATGGACCATAAACACTATCTCACTATTTTTTTCTTTTTTTGCTCTCTTTCTGAACAACTTAATTAACTTTATATTTATATTCTTATTGTAATTGTATTTTTCTATTATTATGTATTGTGATGTACGGCGGCTGCAGTACACAAATTACATGAGGTGTATTGAGATATTAAACTTGATTCTGATTCTGATTAAACCTTTAAGAGTCCAGGCCGTGGAGCATCCAGACTCTGAAGAGTCAGGAAACAGGTGAGGTGTAAGATTGCTCGACAGATTGCCGTGTCTGTTCTTTGTTCCCTCCACCAGGATCAGTCCCTCAACAATGGAGCAAGACAAGAAAATAACAAATCCTTTTTGTTTCACTGATGAGCTTCAGGGAAGGAAGACTGTCATCCTCCCCTCCCCGCCCACCACCACCCCTGCTATGGCCACCAGCTGACTCCACACTTCCCAATCTGGTCAGTTCTGAGCTGTCGCCTTAGCTCAGGGGAAAACTGGAATGGACAATACGTACCGTCCACTTCGCGAAAAACAAATATGCAGTGAAGGGAAACAGCTGAGAAACTGGCAGCATGGTTAACCAGGCACCGTGGTTAGCGCGATACAGCTCGAGGGGTTCAGAGTGCAATTCCAGCACTGTTCTGTAAGGAGTCTCTGTACGTCCTCCCCGTGGACTGAGTGGGTGTCCTCCGGATTCTCTGATTTACTCCCACAATCCAAAGACGTACCTGGTCGGTTAACTGGTCGTTGTAAATTGGCCCATGATGAGGTTAGTGTTAAATTGGCGATTTCAGGGTTTTCTGGGGCAGCACAGCTCAAAGGACCGGAAGGGCCTATTTCATGCTGTATCGCTGAATAAATAAAGGTTCAAAGGTCGAACTTAATGTCAGAGAAATGTATACAATACACATCGTGAGATGCTTTTTCTTCACAAACATCTATGAAAACAGAGAAGTGCCCCAAAGACTGAACGACAGTTAAACGTGAGGACCCCGAAGTCCCCCCCCAGCTCCCCCCCACGCATAACGACAGCAAGCAACGATCCCCCTCCCCCCACCAACAAAAGAAAGCGCATCAGGACCGTCACCAGGCCCAAAGAAATACAAACAGCCGATGAACTCTATCTTGTTATTCTTCGTTTTATACTGATTTACAGAAATTTCAATACTGTTTGCACTCTGCTGATGCTGTAAAACAACCAGTTTTATGTTATTTTGTTTGTTTTATTTAGAGATACAGAACAGTAACAGAATACATTCTACAGAAAGGCCCCATAACATATTCTACACAATCAGCAAAGCTCACTCGGAGGAAACACACAAAGTCACGGGGAGAACTTTACCTCTTCAACCTATCACAGCCCAGCTTCATCTTTCCTCAAATACCCCTCCCCACTCCCCCAGTTTCACCTATCATCTACCTCCCAACACCCACCTCCCCACTCCCCCAGTTTCACCCATCATCTACCTCCCAACACCCACCTCCCCACTCCCCCAGTTTCACCTATCATCTACCTCCCAACACCCACCTCCCCACTCACCCAGTTTCACCCATCATCTACCTCCCAACACCCACCTCCCCACTCACCCAGTTCCACCCATCATCTACCTCCCAACACCCACCTCCCCACTCACCCATTCACCCATCATCTACCTCCCAACACCCACCTCCCCACTCACCCAGTTTCACCCATCATCTACCTCCCAACACCCACCTCCCCACTCACCCAGTTTCACCCATCATCTACCTCCCAACACCCACCTCCCCACTCACCCATTCACCCATCATCTACCTCCCAACACCCACCTCCCCACTCACCCAGTTTCACCCATCATCTACCTCCCAACACCCACCTCCCCACTCACCCAGTTTCACCCATCATCTACCTCCCAACACCCACCTCCCCACTCACCCAGTTTCACCCAACATCTACCTCCCAACACCCACCCCACTCCCCCAGTTTCACCCATCATCTACCTCCCAACACCCACCTCCCCACTCACCCAGTTTCACCCATCATCTACCTCCCAACATCCACCTCCCCCTCACCCATTCACCCATCATCTACCTCCCAACATCCACCTCCCCACTCCCCCAGTTTCACCCATCATCTACCTCCCAACACCCACCTCCCCACTCACCCAGTTTCACCCACCATCTACCTCCCAACACCCACCTCCCCACTCACCCAGTTTCACCCATCATCTACCTCCCAACACCCACCTCCCCACTCACCCAGTTTCACCCATCATCTACCTCCCAACACCCACCTCCCCACTCACCCATCATCTACCTCCCAACACCCACCTCCCCACTCACCCAGTTTCACCCATCATCTACCTCCCAACACCCAACACCCACCTCCCCACTCACCCATTCACCCATCATCTACCTCCCAACACCCACCTCCTCACTCACCCAGTTTCACCCATCATCTACCTCCCAACACCCAACACCCACCTCCCCACTCACCCATTCACCCATCATCTACCTCCCAACACCCACCTCCCCACTCACCCAGATTCACCCATCATCTACCTCCCAACACCCACCTCCCCACTCACCCAGTTTCACCCATCATCTACCTCCCAACACCCACCTCCCCACTCACCCATTCACCCATCATCTACCTCCCAACACCCACCTCCCCACTCACCCAGATTCACCCATCATCTACCTCCCAACACCCACCTCCCCACTCACCCATTCACCCATCATCTACCTCCCAACACCCACCTCCTCACTCACCCAGTTTCACCCATCATCTACCTCCCAACACCCAACACCCACCTCCCCACTCACCCATTCACCCATCATCTACCTCCCAACACCCACCTCCCCACTCACCCAGATTCACCCATCATCTACCTCCCAACACCCACCTCCCCACTCACCCAGTTTCACCCATCATCTACCTCCCAACACCCACCTCCCCACTCCCCCAGTTTCACCCATCATCTACCTCCCAACACCCACCTCCCCACTCCCCCAGTTTCACCCATCATCTACCTCCCAACACCCACCTCCCCACTCCCCCAGTTTCACCCATCATCTACCTCCCAACACCCACCTCCCCACTCACCCATTCACCCATCATCTACCTCCCAACACCCACCTCCCCACTCACCCAGTTTCACCCATCATCTACCTCCCAACACCCACCTCCCCACTCACCCATTCACCCATCATCTACCTCCCAACACCCACCTCCCCACTCACCCAGTTTCACCCATCATCTACCTCCCAACACCCACCTCCCCACTCACCCAGTTTCACCCATCATCTACCTCCCAACACCCACCTCCTCACTCACCCAGTTTCACCCATCATCTACCTCCCAACACCCACCTCCCCACTCACCCAGTTTCACCCATCATCTACCTCCCAACACCCACCTCCCCACTCCCCCAGTTTCACCCATCATCTACCTCCCAACACCCACCTCCCCACTCCCCCAGTTTCACCCATCATCTACCTCCCAACACCCACCTCCCCACTCCCCCAGTTTCACCCATCATCTACCTCCCAACACCCACCTCCCCACTCACCCATTCACCCATCATCTACCTCCCAACACCCACCTCCCCACTCACCCAGTTTCACCCATCATCTACCTCCCAACACCCACCTCCCCACTCACCCATTCACCCATCATCTACCTCCCAACACCCACCTCCCCACTCACCCAGTTTCACCCATCATCTACCTCCCAACACCCACCTCCCCACTCACCCAGTTTCACCCATCATCTACCTCCCAACACCCACCTCCTCACTCACCCAGTTTCACCCATCATCTACCTCCCAACACCCACCTCCCCACTCACCCAGTTTCACCCATCATCTACCTCCCAACACCCACCTCCCCACTCCCCCAGTTTCACCCATCATCTACCTCCCAACACCCACCTCCCCACTCACCCAGTTTCACCCATCATCTACCTCCCAACACCCACCTCCCCACTCACCCAGTTTCACCCATCATCTACCTCCCAACACCCACCTCCCCACTCACCCAGTTTCACCCATCATCTACCTCCCAACACCCACCTCCCCACTCACCCAGTTTCACCCACCATCTACCTCCCAACACCCACCTCCCCACTCACCCATTCACCCATCATCTACCTCCCAACACCCACCTCCCCACTCACCCAGTTTCACCCATCATCTACCTCCCAACACCCACCTCCCCACTCACCCAGTTTCACCCATCATCTACCTCCCAACACCCACCTCCCCACTCACCCAGTTTCACCCACTATCTACCTCCCAACACCCACCTCCCCACTCACCCAGTTTCACCCATCATCTACCTCCCAACACCCACCTCCCCACTCACCCAGTTTCACCCATCATCTACCTCCCAACACCCACCTCCCCACTCACCCATTCACCCATCATCTACCTCCCAACACCCACCTCCCCACTCACCCATTCACCCATCATCTACCTCCCAACACCCACCTCCTCACTCACCCAGTTTCACCCATCATCTACCTCCCAACACCCAACACCCACCTCCCCACTCACCCAGTTTCACCTATCATCTACCTCCCAACATCCACCTCCCCACTCACCCAGTTTCACCCATCATCTACCTCCCAACACCCACCTCCCCACTCACCCAGTTTCACCCATCATCTACCTCCCAACACCCACCTCCCCACTCACCCAGTTTCACCCATCATCTACCTCCCAACACCCACCTCCCCACTCACCCAGTTTCACCCATCATCTACCTCCCAACACCCACCTCCCCACTCACCCAGTTTCACCCATCATCTACCTCCCAACACCTACCTCCCCACTCACCCAGTTTCACCCATCATCTACCTCCCAACACCCACCTCCCCACTCACCCATTCACCCATCATCTACCTCCCAACACCCACCTCCCCACTCACCCAGTTTCACCCATCATCTACCTCCCAACACCCACCTCCCCACTCCCCCAGTTTCACCCATCATCTACCTCCCAACACCCACCTCCCCACTCCCCCAGTTTCACCCATCATCTACCTCCCAACACCCACCTCCTCACTCACCCAGTTTCACCCATCATCTGTTTCCCCCACCTTCTTATTCTGGCTTCTATCCCAGTTCCAGTCTGGGCCAAAACCTTCATTCCCCTCCACTGATGCTGACTGACCTGCTGAGTTCCTCCAGCGTTTTGTGTGTTTTGTTTGGAGCTCTTTCAAGAACTCTTCATCTTATGTTCTCAATAATTATTGCTTATTTGTTTATTATTATTATTATTCTTTCTTTTTGTGCTTACACAGTTTGTTGCCTTTTGCACACGGGTGAAAGCCCAGGATGGGTGGTCTTTCATTGATTCTGTGATGGTTATTATTCTATAGTTTTATTGGGGATGCCCACAAAAACTGAAATCTCAGGTTATATCTGGTGACATATATGTACTTTCATAATAAATTTACTTAGAACTTTGAATTTGGAGTGCCCTGTTATAATGTAATGCTGCAATCAGTACAGCAGATGGCAGCAGAAACCGTAAGACCATGAGAAATAGGACTAGAGTTAGACCATTCGGCCCATTGAGCCTGTCTGTAATTCCACAATGGCTGACTTACTATCGCATTCAACCCTATTCTCTTACTTTCTCCCCGTAATCTTTGACACTGTTATTAATCAAGAACCAGTCAACTTCCTCTTTAAATATACTTAGTCTCTCGGCCATTTGTGACACTGAATTTCACCAGCTTCTGGCTAAAGAAATTCCTCCATATCTCTGTTCTAAAGGAGACTTCATTTTATTCTGGGGTAATAGTGTTATAGTAACCTCTATGCTATTATGCCATCAATGCCCAGATTTAGCTCCAAGACACACAAGATTGCCACAGATGGCTGTGGAGGTCAAGCCATTGAGTATATTTAAAGTACAGGTTGATAGGTTTCTGATTAGTCAGTGCACCAAAGGTTAGAGGGAGAAAGCAGGGGAATGGGATTGAGAGGGATAAGAAATCAGCCATGAAGGAATAGTAGAGCAGATGATGGGCTGAATGGCCTAATTCTGCTCCTATATCTGATGGTCTTAAATTTTCTTACGGTCCGTTATGCCACTGGTGTTTAGGGCAGCACTGAAGGTTCTCCATATCTGGTGGTGTTCAGGGCTTCCTTCATCGTGCTGTCACTTCCTCTTGGTTTTCACTACTGACGGTCACGCAAATCCCGGGTGGAGACCCAGGAATATCTTTGCATTCAGACGTAGAAGGGCTCTTCGTTGCTATTTCGGTAACAATTTTGTTTTAGCATCAGGATTGTTAGCCCTGAACTGAACCCCCAAACCTGGAGATCTGGTGGACCACTCTTAGTCTGGCCTCTACCCTTTGACCTGTTTGGCATGGGTGACCCTACCAGGAACCAAAGAACAAAGCCCTGACACTGGCCAACATGGCTCTCCGGGTCATTGAGGCACGCAAACCTCCAAACCATGGCAAGGTTGTGGTCTTCTTGGAGGTAATGCTCTTATGATATACTGAGTAAAGGAACCAGATCTGAAGGGTCTCCCAGCGCATTGTAGCAGAGTAATCTGAGCCGACATTGGACTCGAACAGTCCCTGAGGTCATTGGAACTGATCTGGCTCTTGGCAGAAGCCATAGGAAGACTCGTTATTGTTACTGAAGGCCAAGACTTGCTGTTCAATTGACAGTTGTGGCTCATCTGCCAACCGATGCAAGAGCTGTCACAATGAACTAAAAGCTGCTTGCGGTATCTTTATCTGGATGCGGGCAGGCTAAGGACCCCAGCACCGCACCTGCCAGGAAATGAGAAAGGACCGTGGAAACTCTCCTCTTACAACTCATGTTCTCTGTGTTATTTCTTATTTAACCGTCAGGCTCGCCACAGGTCGCAGCGGATTAGTGTGACGCTATTACAGCTTGGGGCATCAGAGTTTGGAGTTCAATCCCGATGTACTCAATAAGGAAGGATTTCAATCCTTCCCAAGCTCACGTGGGTTTCCTCCCACAGTCCAAAGGCGTACCGTTAGTGGTGCAATTGGCCATTGTGAATTGTCCTGTGATTAGACTAGGCGGATTGCTGGGCAAAGCAGCGTGTGATTAAACGAGGGTTAAATAGACGGGTTGTTGGGCAACACAGCTTGGTGGGCTGGCAGGGCCTGTTCCACGCTTCTGAGTCAGCGTGGATAACTTCACTCACCTCAACTCTGAACTGATTCTACAAACTACAGACTTGCATCTTTGAAGTGCTTTGAAGGAGATGTTATTTCCAATCTGCACTGATTGTGGTCTCCGGCAAGGAAGTCAAACGTCCAGACATCATGACTAAAGGCTGTAAAATCACAATGTAACGAACCCAGGTTTGCTGATGAAACTTGGTGCAAAGTCATCAGGAGGATACAACTGAATTCGCAACAGGAACAGCAACTCAAAGTCAAAGTGATTTTATCATCAGACACAAGTATGTCTTCATGACTCCAATGAAAAACTAACATTTTATTTTTTTTACTGAGATAGAATGCAGAATAGGCCCTTCCAGCCCTTCGAGTCGTGCTGGCCAGCAATTCCCAGCTTAATCCAAGCCTAATCACAGAACAATTTACAAAGACCAGTCAGCCTACCACCATATGTCTTTGGACAGTGGGAGGAAACCAGAGCACCCGGAGGAATGGGGAGAATACACAAACTCTTCACAGGCAGTGGCGGGAATTGAACCCAGGTCGCTGGTACTGTTAATCACTATGCTATGGTCCCACCCCAGCAGCAGAATCACAGGCACATAGCGTCAGATAAGCAGCCTTCACAATGAAAACATCAATTAATCATTAAATGCGCAGTTTTTACAAGAAAGAACTCAATTGGAACATTAAAAAATTCCATTTTAAAGAAAAGTGATCAAAGTTTTGCTGAACACCAGTGCTTAGAGCGTTACGTTTTGGTTCAAGTGCCGTATGGTTGTAGGGAAGCAGCTGTTCCTGAACCAGGTGGTGTGGGACTTCAGGCTTTGTACTGCGAGAAGGTGGCATGGTCCAGATGGTGGGAATTTTGGATAATGCCTTCTTGAGGTAGCATTTCGTGCTGATACTGAGAACGGGAGGGAGGAATCTGTGATGTATTGAGCAGAATCCAATACTCCCTGCAGCTTCTCACATTCCTGAACATTCAAATTACTGTAAAGACCGTGTTGCAACCAGTCAGAATACTTCCAACAATAAACCGAATGGGTAGAAAGCTGTAAAACTGTTCAGTGACAAACTGAACCTCCTTAACCTCTGATGGAAGTAGAGAGGCTGGTGTACCTTCTCTACGTGTTGGGCCCAGGACACATCGTCTGATATGTTAACATGGCTCTCTCCACCGCCACTCCCCTAACGAAGACTTTGAGCATGTTCAACCTCTTCCCATTCCTCAAGTCAACAATCAGCTCTTTCATTTTGACTGAGAGGCTGTTCAATCTTAAGTGAAGGATGGGGAACAACATGGGAAAATGTGAGGTTATGCTCTTTGATAAGAGGACTAGAAAAGCAGATTTATTTTAATCCAGGGCTCAGTACAGTGTGATCTGGATGCCCTGGTTCCTGACACGTAGATTGAACAAAGAACAGAGATCGGACACACTGGATCTCCTGGGGTTTCACACAATAGCCTCTAAAGTTTACAGAGAATGGTGTGAAAAACAAAAAAAATCATCCATTGAGCAGCAGTTCTGGGGACAAAATGTTCTTGTTAATGTGAGAGGTCAGAGGAGAACAGCCAGACTGGTCCAAGTTGACTGGAAGATGACAGTAACTCAAATAACCACCCATTACAACAGTGGTGTGCAGAAGAGCATCTCTAAAGGCACAACATCTCAAACCTTAAGTGCAAGGACTACAGCAGCAGAAGACAACAAACATACACTCAGTGATGACTATTAGGTATGGGAGATACCAAATAAAGTGGGCATGGAGTGTATAAATATTGAAAACACTGGTGAGGCTGCACATTATACTTGGTGAATGTTTGTCTCCTCAGGAAAGATTTCTTTGCAAAGTTTCACAACATGAAGCTCAGCCTTGAGAACAGCAAAATCAAAATACTGGGGAATGCCAAGTCTTGGTCACCCTATTATTGGAAAGATGCGGTTAAGCTGGAAAGAGGGCAGAAAAGATTTATGAGGATTTGCCAGGCCGAGAGATCCTGAGTTATAGGGAGTGGTTGGCAGGGCTAGGTTTTGAACGCAGGGGAATGAAGCACAGTGTTATAGAAATGTTTAAAATTACGAGAGGTATAGATAAGGTGGATGAGTAACAGTCTCTTCCCCAGGGTAAAGGAGCTCAAATCTGGGAGACTCGGGTTTAAGGTGAGAGGACTGTGACTAGTGGAGTGCTGCAGGGGTCGGCATGGAGCACATTGTTGTTTAATATTTGTATCAACAATCTGGATGATGGTGTGGCAAACTGGATCAGCAAATTTGTAGATGACACCAAGATTGTAGAAGATGTTAGTTAGTCTGTATGTGGTTACCTCATTATAGAAAAGATGTGGAAGCTTTAGAGAGGATGCGGAGGAGATTTACCAGGATGCTGGACTAGAGGGTATGTTTTATGACGATAGGATGAGCAAACCAGGGCTTTTCTCTCTGGAGCGATGAAGGATGAAAGGTGACTTGATAGAGGTGTACAAGATGATAAGAGGCATAAACTGAGTGGACAGCCAAAGACTTTTTCCGAGAGCAGAAATGCAATGGAGAATCGTTTAAAGGTCTTAAATAAGAGAGAATATGCAGTTGGTGGAAATCCGAGTGACACACACAAAATGCTGGAGGAACCAAAACATTTCAACCCGAAACATCGACTGTACTCACCTGCCTCATCATTGAAACATTCCCACGTGTGTGGACTTACTTTCAAGTACTATCTCATGTTCTTGATATTTGTTGCTTGCTTGCTTGCTTGTTTGTTTGTTTGTTTATTATTTGTATTTACACAGTTTACTGTCTTTTGCACACTGGTTGAATGCCCAAGTTGATGCAGCCTTTCATTGGTTCTATTATGGTTATTATTCTATTATGGATTTATTGAGAAAGCTTGCAAGAAAATTAATCTCAGGGTTGTATATGGTGGCATATATGTACTTTGATAATAAATTTACTTTGAAGTTTGAACTTTGCCCTTCCTAGCATGTGAAATCAGCTCCAGCAGACTGGGTGGATATCGGTAGCTCTGCAGCAGTAAGTGGAGGGCGAAGGGCACGACAAGGACGAGGCATAGAATCACGGTCATCCACCGCAACCAGGGACGGCCCGAGTTGCGATGACTTCTCATGCCCTTGGTCCTGGACAAAAGAGTGGAACTGCCCAGTTCAACGGCTTTCCCACTTTAACAACTCTCCTGCATAGGTTTCCTGTCATTATTAGGCATGGTGGGCAACCGCCATACACTTGGGCACCTAGGGGATTGAGAAATTAGAACAGGCAAGGCTTCAAGAATAATAGAAACATAGAAAACCTACAGCACAATCCAGGCTCTTCAGCCCACAAGGCTTACCCATAGCCCTCTATTTTACTAACCCCCATGTACCTATGCAAAAGTCTCTGAAAAGACCGTTATATCTGCCTCCTCCACCGTTGCCGGCAGCCCATTCCACACACTCACCACTCTCTGAGTAACAAACCTACCCCTGACATCTCCTCTGTACCTACACCCCAGCATCTTAAACCTGTGCCCTCTTGTGGCAACCATTTCAGCCCTGGGAAAAAGCCTCTATCCACGCGATCAATGCCTCTCATGATCTTATACACCTCTATCAGGTCACATCTCATCCTCCATCACTCCAAGGAGAAAAGGCCGAGTTCATTCAATCTATTCTTATAAGGCATGCTCCCCAATCCAGGCAACATCCTTGTAAATCTCCTCTGCACCCTTTCTATGGCTTCCACATCCTTCCTGTAGTGAGGCGACCAGAACTGAGCTCTGTACTCCAAGTGGGGTCTGCCCAGGGTCCTATATAGCTGCAACATTACCTCTCGGCATTTGCCTTTTTCACCGCCTGCTGTACCTGCATGCCCACCTTCAATGACTGGTGTACAATGACACCCAGGTCTCGTTTCACCTCCCCTTTTCCTAATTGGCCACCATTCAGATAATAATCTGTTTTCCTGTTCTTGCAACCAAAGTGGATAACCTCACATTTATCTACATTAAATTGCATCTGCCATGAATTTGCCCACTCACCTAACCTATCCAAGTCACCCTGCATCCTCTTAGCATCCTCCTTACAGCTAACACAGCCGCCCAGCTTCGTGTCATCCGCAAACTTGGAGATGCTGCATTTAATTCCCTCGTCTAAATCATTAATATATATTGTAAAAAACTGGGGTCCCAGCACTGAGCCTTGCGGTACCCCACTAGTACTGATATGAAGCTTTACTGAGTCTAGGCAGAGTTTATATGGGAAATGCAGCCCGTTGCCTGCCAGTGTTGAATCCATTACTGGGTTTACCCCACACATACATTTCAATCCGATGCAGTTTAACAATTTTACTTCACTTTTGAAATACAATTGAGAAATTGGAGAGAGCCGGTTGAGGACGTTACAAAACTGACAAATTGTCACAGCCTGATGTGGAAACAGCAATGCCCAGGAACGGGAAATGCCTACAGAAAGTGTTGGCAACAACCCAGCCCATCACAGGCAGAGCCCTCCTCTCTACTCTGCACACTCACACGGACAGCTGCCTCAAGGAAGCAGCGCCCATCACGCAGGCTGCCCCCAGCACGTCATCGGACTGTGTTGGTTGTTGACATAAACAACACATTCCAATGGACATTGAGATCATCTCTTCCCCACGGCAGAGGCGTATGAGGTCAGGGTCTGCTCAAGATGAAGAGTGAGAGGACCAAGCCAGGTCTGGGTGTGGTCAGAATCTGGAACACACTTGACTGAGCTGACAGAGACACACAGGATGTTTGAGCACCTGGATGAGCCTGTAGATCAAGTGCTGGTGAGCAACTCTCCTACACCCTCCCCACCCTCTACCACCCAGGCCATGCTCTCTTCTCACTACCGCCAGCAGGGAGGAGGTCCCACACCACCAGGTTCAGGAACAGTTATTACCCTACAACAATCCGGTGTGGATAACTTCACTCGGTACAACTCTTGGTTTCAGTACTTTTTATTTGCAGTTTGTCTTCTTCTGAACATTGGTTGTTTGCTAGTCTTTGTGTATGTTTAGTTTTTTTTTGCATTTCTTTATTTTCCCGTAAATGCCAGCAAGATAGTATATGGTAACATACTTTGATAATAAATTTACTTTCAATTTTAATAACCCAAAGGTTTCCATCTCTTTGAATGATTGGCAGAACTGGGTTAATGTGACACTCTGATGGCAGGGGCAGAGTTTGAGCTGGACAAGGAGGTCAAATGCACAGTAAATGGAAAGACCCTTAGGAGCAATGGTGTACAGGGGAATCTAGGGGTGCAAGCCCATAACTCTCTGAAAGTAGCAAGATAAGTAGAGAAGGTTGTAAAGAAGGCCTCAGGCTGTGAGACGAATGAATACCCTGCCACCACCGCGGTCCTGCCACTAGGACAGCAACCTGTTCACTGTTTTCCTGTACTGTGCAACGGCATGTATCTTGAATCATAATTTATGAAATTATGGTAATATTGTTCTATATGCTGTGTGTGAAATGTTTCATGGACTCACTATGGCCCAGAGGAATGTTGTTTCATTTGGTTGTATATACGTACAATCAGACGACAATAAACTTGAACTTGTATGGTTTGCTTGTCTTCATTGGTCAGGCCAAGATACAGAGTCGGTACGAGCTGTGTAAAACTTTGTCTGGAGAAGGGTGTGCAGAAAAAGTTCATCAGAATGCCAACCTGCACTGGAATTTATGAGCTAGAAGTAGAGGCTGGACAACTTTGGTTGCTTTCTCGAGAGCGAGGGTTTCCAATCATTTTTATGCCATGGACTCCCACGACCCGTGCAGATGTCCTCCCCAGTACTGAGGACACCTTCAAAAGATGATGCTTCAAAAAGGCGGCATCCATCATTAAGTACCCCCATTTCTCAGGACATGCCCTCTTCCCGTTGCTACGGTCAAGGAGGAGGTACAGGAGGTTTAGGAACAGCTTCTCCCCCACCACCATCAATTTCTCAATGGACAACGAACCCATCTACACTAATTCAGATGTTTCTTTTTGTTTGCTCTCTTTTTGCATTACTTAATTAATTTGTATTATAATCTGTACGTTAAATCTGATAGTGATTCTGGGTTTGTCTTTTTCATCATGGCTCACTGTTCCCCAGCGAGAGTGCTGCTTTCATTCAGAGAAAAGGCAAGGTCTGAGACACCGGACCGAAGAAACCCTCGGGCAAAGTGCTTGATGTCCACTCACTACTTGGTAGTAACTGGTTTCGCACTCGCATGGGGCGTTGGTGTTGAGGATTCACCTACCTTCTCTTGACACTTAACAGGGCCCTTGGTCCAGACCGAGTGATTGCTCACCCTGTGCAAAACCAGGCAGCAGAAACGAAAGCCCTGGCCAGATCATTGCTCTAAAACTCAGTGCAGGGAAGCTGTGGGCATCACAGTAGCGTAACACTGCATCGCCAGTGAACCAGGTTCAATTCCTGCCACTGTCTCTAAGGAGTTCCCTCCCACATTCCAAAGATATAGGGTTTAGGGTGAGTAAGTTGTGAGCAAGCTATGTTGGCGACACTGGCAGGCTGCCACCACCCCCCCCCCCCCCCCCACACACGTGTTGGTCATTGACGCAAGTGATGCATTACACTCTATTTTGATGTCCACGTGACAAATAAAACAAATCATCTTCCACCCTCATTCAGAAAAAGCTGTAAAGATAAACACACCAACTGCAGACTGAATAGAAACCCCAGTGGTGGAACATTCTAGAAACAATGTAGTCAAAGGCAATACAGCATGGATACAGGTCCTTGTGCTCAACCAGCCCACACTAGTCCCAATGTCCTGCATTCAGTGTCAGAAGTATGGCAACATTTACAGGCGCACATCCCAGGGTGGTGTTGGTGTTGACGCAAAATAATGCATTTCAATGTATGCTTCATTGTACACGTGACAATCTTCTTTGGTTCTTTTCAGACTCTGACATCCTCCCTGGGCAAAGCCAGTCAGCAGAAACCAATCTTCGCGCGCAAGCACTTCTTTGAAACAGCGTTGAGTTTGGCAGGGAGCAAGCCAAGGTCAGTTCACTCTTTTGAGACCCGGTGCGGCAAAGCTGTAAACGAGTCAGGAATGATCAGCGGATCTGACCCGCCTGGAGGCTCTCCAAGTCATCGTCGGAGGGAGCTGGGTCCCGAGAGGCTTTCTGGCATCGGCGGCACATGTCCGCCCGCCCGCACGCCACCCGGCTGACGTAGAGGTAGGAGTCCGAGTCGCCGCCCGCTGCCACCTCCCGCACGTGGAGGCACTCCTCGTGTATTGGCTGGGCGGTGGCGAGGGGGCTGCAGCAGACGCGGCACGCGCTGGCAGCGGGGACAGGCCGGTCGCCGGGGCTGCCCGGCGGGATGTAGTGGGACTGGGGAGGCTCGCGGACCACGCTGCCCCCCTGGGCCGGGCTGTCTCGGAACCCGTGGTTCCCCAGCGGATGCCGCCCGGCAGGGAACGCCGTCGATGGGCACAGGCAACACTCGGAGGGTCTCAGCACATGACAAGCTGACGGCAGCTGAGTCCGGCACTGCCCTCTGAACCCCAATGGCTCCTGCGACTCAGAGGCACTGAAGTGGCCCCCCTGGTGGAACAAGGCACCGTTGGTGGTCTCCGCCGTGGAGTAGGGAAGCTTACTAGAGTCCATGTTCTTCAGCTCTATCTCCACCACCGTGTTGTGATCCTTTTTCCAATTGTTGTACTGGGGGGCCTTACTCTGGGTGCTTCGGCCATGCCTCCAGCTCTCACTACACTCCTCTTTGGCGGCCTCTGATTTTTGCGGGTCCCTCTGGCTCAGGACATCACTGCCCTGGTTGCCCGGGGGTTTGCCGTCTGGCTGACGGTCGATCAGAAATGAGCTGGAGTAAAAACTCAGGGAGAGGGGCCCTGTCTGCCCTGGGGACAGATTTCCAACTGCTTTGAAGCTGGTATTTCCCAAGAGTGGCTGCTCCAAAGCCAGCATAGAACTGCACTGCTCCGGATACAGGGGCGAAATGTGGCCCCTCACATTCTCATCATTGTAGTCACTATAAAGGTCAATATTATCGGGAATGGGAGCCCTCGAGGACCCCAAGGGATCATTTGAGGCCTCAGATGCTCCTCCGAAGATTCTGCCTGTGTTGTTCTCCATCAGGGGCAAAGGGGTGTCAGAGAATTCAGACTGGACAGGGTCTTTGCGGGACGGCAGATCCGTTTCGGAGCTCCAGTTGTTCCCCACAACAGCCCCCTCACCCAACCTTGAGCCAGTGTTCTGGAGATTCATGCAGTCAGCTTCCCTCGGAGGAGAGGTGCACCTCAGCTGGACGATATCCTCACAACTGCGATGCGTAGCTTCGTTCAACATCTCCTGCATTAGCTCGCACTCTGCCCGGGCCAAGAAGAACTCAAATCCCAGCTGGCCAATTTCCTCCTCGTTGACCTGCTTCAATATCACGTATTCACTGGCTCCTTGCCGAACATAGCCCAGCTTTTGCAAGATGTCCTGAAGAACACTGGGCGCAAAGACGGGTTGGATAAAGTACACAAAGGCTCCAGTAAAGGTCTGCAATGAAAGAGACCGTGTTAGGGACTTTAACAAATGACAATCACCTGCTCCTTCAAGGTTCAAGGTTTAAGATTGTTTCAAGTCATTTTGTGTATTCAAGTGTAAGGAGAACAAAATAATTGTTACTTGGGCTGCGGTGCAGCACAAAAACATAAAGTCATTAAAAAATATGATAAATATAAATACATAAGATAGCTCATACAGTATATATAGATTGTGGGTCCATAAAGTGACTGACAGGAACTGATAAAGTACTGGTGGTAGGGGGTGTGGAGGGCTGGGTTAGTGGGTGGTCGTGTTGATTAGAGTTATTGCTTGGAGGAAGTAACTGCTTTTAAGTCTGGTGGAGCTGGTGGGTGGGACCCTTCATGTTACTGGCTCTTTTCCAGCTCCTTCCTGCATATCCTTAATGGTGAGAAGTCAGCATCTACCAGTTCAATTACCGGGGGGGGGGGGGGGAGAAGAGAAGTGGGGTGGTGGGTGAAGAGGGGGTGAAGGGAGGTGTGAAGATGATTGAGTTCACATTCCAATGTGTCAGTATTTCAATGGAATAAAGGAAATTGCAATGGCATGAGAGGGGAACTGGCCGAAGTTGACTGGAAAGGGACTTTTGCAGGAAAGACAGCAGAGCAGCAATGGCTGGAGTTTCTGTGAAGAATAAGGGAGGTGCAAGACAGATATATTCCAAATAAGAAGAAATTTTCAAAGGGGAAAAAGACACCACCGTGGCTGACAAGTGAATTCGGAGCCAAAGTAAAAGCAAAAGAGAGGGCATACAAGGAAGCCAGAGCTAGTGGGAAGATAGAGGATTGGGGAGCTTTTAAAAACTTGCAGAAGGAAACTAAGAAGGTCATTAGGAAGAAAAAGATGAATTATGAGAGGAAGCTGGTGACGAACATCAAAAAAGATAATAAAAGCATTTTAAAGTATGTAAAGGGTAAAAAAGAGTCGAGGGTAGATATAGGATCAATAGAAAATGACTCTGGAGATACTGTAATGAGAGATGCAGAGATGGCAGAGGAACTGAATGCATATTTTGCATCAGTTTTCACAGTGGAAGAAGTCTGCAGTATACCGGACATTCAAGAGTGTCAGGCAAGGGAAGTGAAGTTTGTGCAGTGAAAATCATGACAGAGAAAGTGCTCAGGAAGCTTAATGGTCTGAGGGTGGATAAATCTCCTGGACCTGATGGAATGTACCCTCAGGTTCTGAGGAAGTAGCTGGAGAGATTGCGGAGGCGTTAATGATGATCTTTCAAGAATCGATAGATTCTGGCATTGTACCGGATGAGTGGAAAATTGTAAATGTTACCCCGCTATTTAAGAAGGGTGGAAGGCAGCAGAAAGGGTCTTCGCTGGAGGGCAGATCTGATTCGGAGCTCCAGTTGTTTCCCACAACAGCCCCTTCACCCAACCTATAGACCTGTTAGCCTGACATCAGTGGTTGGGAAGTTGTTGGAGCCCAAGATCCCCTACCTCGGCCATAGTGAAAGGCAAGGTCGACCCCAGATCAATTAGTTACACGCATGCGCAAAAAAGACCGGAAGTAAAACACTGAAAACACTGCAACCCGGAAGTAGAAATAATGTATAAACACCAGGGGGGTACCTAACCTTTTTTGCACCGCGGACCGGTTTAATCTTGACAATATTCTTGCGGATCAGCTGACGGGGGGTGGGGGTGGTAAACACAACCGGAATCCTGAGCCCGAATTAGGTCGTCTGCGAATATTTTAGCACTGGGTTCCCCACGTCATTCGGTGTGCTAATCAGGTTTAGAGGCCGCGCCCATCTGTCCGCGCTCCAGGCCAGTAGCAATGGCACTTCCCGCTGGCCGCCCGCGACCAACCAGTGATCCCCAGCGCGAAGGTATCACTGTGTTTAGGCGACGGATGACCTCGCGTGCATTCAAGTTCAACAGTGGGCGTGACAGGGAATGAGGAAAGGTGCAGCTGACTCGTATCGTTTCCTGGTTGGGGACCACTGAAGTACACTGTGTAGTGCGGGGGAGCTACGCGCATGCGCACTGGGCAGAAAGAAAGGAACTAAAACCCCGCAACCCGGAAACAATCTCTCAACAGTATTTGTGTATTTATTTTTCTTTCTTTTTCGGGATCTACTGGGAAAGTCTGAAAGATCGACCAGCGATCTGGTGACACCGGCGAGGGATTGAGGTGTCCTCAGGGTTGCCTCCCAAAGGAACTAGATGTTGTCCTTGTAATTTTATTTGTCATGCCTGTCGACGCTCACCAGTTTTTATTACACAGATGTAAAGCAGCTTGGTGTAGCAACTGCCCTGCAGGATACTGCAGTAAGATATAGACACTGTTCAGCACATCACAGAAACCACCGACTCTGTCTACACTTCCCACCGCATCAGGAAAGCTCCCAACAATATCAAAGACCCAGGGGGACGTCACATGATGACGTAGGATCGAGATGCTGGAACCGAGCTCTCCCGTAAAAAATCAGTAAATTAATGTTAAAGTGAAGAAAAGTTAGTTAATACTTTCTAAAAGTTACTTATAAACTACTCCGGATTGCTTCAAGTTATGCCTTATAAACAGAAGATGAAGAAAACTACTACCGTGAAGACAACGCAAGTTGGAACAGAATCAAGGCCCACTTCTGCCAAAGAACCGCGGGCTCAGGTACATTATACCGCCGGCGATACAGAACAGGAAACTGCAGCAACATCGACCATTTCTAAAGAAAAAGACCAACGAGAACTGCACAAACGTGAAGGAAGGAGCATGCGCAAACGGGAGCAACCAGAACTACAAATCCCAGTTACGACTGAAACCGAAAGTGAAAGTGAATCTGAGGGAGAGTCAGATTCTCTGGAAAAATCAGACAAAGATGGAGGTAAAAGTTCTTCTGGAAATATAGAAAAGACTTTGATGCAAATAATGCGTAAATTAGGCGCATTAAAAGTAATCAAGAAAAAATGATAAATGTGGAGATTATGTTTGAGAAAATGACAAAAAGACAGGAAAAAATGGAAAAAATTATAGATTTGGAAACTACAATGGCAGACATGGTTGAAAGAATGAATAAAATGGAAGATGATATTACTGCCTGGACATCAGAAAGAAAACAAATGTTGGAAAAACTTGATAAGCTTGAAAATTTTAGTAGACGAAATAATATTAAAATTGTTGGACTTAAAGAAGATAGAGAAGGAGAAGATCCAATAATTTTTTTTCAAAAATGGATTCCTGAAAAATTGGAAATGGAAGGAGAAACTCTAATTGAAATTGAAAGGGCTCATAGAGCCTTAAGGTCAAGACCTCAAGCTGATCAAAATCCATGATCAATACCAAGATAAAGAAAAGATCCTGAAGGCGGCTGCCCAATGTGCCAAAAGGAGAAACGGGCCATTGATGATAGCAGGGAAGGCAGTTCTTTTTTATCCTGATATAAGTTATAACCTTTCGAAGAGAAATAAGGAATTTAACCCAGCAAAAAGAGTTTTGTGGGAAAAGGGTTATAAATTTATAATGCGTCACCCAGCAACACTGATAATTTTTTTGGAGGAGGGAAAAAGAAGATTTTTTACCGATTATCGAGAAGCGGAGGAGTTCGCACAAAAGCTTCCAAATACTTTCTAATTATACATAGAGATCTCCAAGTGTAATGGATTAAAGATGAAGATAGAGACAGTGAATGGAAGTGATGGACATTTAAGGATGACATAGGGGAGAAAAGCAAAATTTCAGAAATACTAATTGAGAATAGTATTTTTTTTTCTTCATATATTTATATATATACTTTTTTATGTTGCGGGGGGCTGGGGAGCTTTGGACCAATTACTGCGGGATTCACGTGTGTAATCATGGCGATCACCATGACCCGTACAATAGAGGGGGGTAATGTTGTGTTCTTTTTTTTCACAATATTAGTAGGGGGGTATTTTGTTTTTTTCTTTACATTCTATTTTTCTTCTATCTTTCTGCCTGGATGATCGGTGGGGACACACATAGCAACATGGAGAATTTTAGAAAGATTTCCCAAGATAACACGAAAGTTGAAAGATTAGGTATTATTATAGATTGGAGTAACATAATTAAAAATAATGACTAATTTACTGAATTTTTAAAGTTTTAATGTTAATGGGCTTAATGGACCGGTGAAAAGAAAAAGAATTTTAACATACATAAAAAAAATGAAAATAGATATAGCTTTTTTTACAACACACTTAACGGAGATAGAACATCAGAAATTAAAAAGAGACTGGGTTGGAAATGTTATTGCAGCTTCATTTAATTCAAAGGTGAGAGGAGTTGCAGTTTTGGTTAATAAAAATTTAACCAATTAAAATACAAAACGCATTAATTGATTCGGCGGGGAGATATGTAATTACACATTGTCAATTTTTTTCAGAATTATGGACTCTTATGAATATTTATGCACCAAACGAAAATGATGTAAAATTTATACAAGAGGTCTTTTTGAACTTGGCTAATGTACATGACAAAATATTAATAGGTGGAGATTTTAACTTTTGTTTAGATCCAGTTTTAGATAGATATATGGAGAAAAATTAACCCAAAAGAAAGAGATTATTCATTTTATTCAAATAGACTTAAAACATATTCAAGGATAAATTTTTTCTTATGAATATGCAAGATAGAGTGAAAAACATGGAATATAAAGCGAGAATATTGTCAGATCATTCTCCTTTGATAATGACAATGATAATGATAGATAAAGAGGAATCAATTTATAGATGGAGATTTAATTCAATGTTATTAAAACGTCAAGATTTTTGTGATTTTATGAAAAAGCAGATTCAGTTTTTTTAGATACAAATTCACATTCAGTTGATGATAAATTTATATTGTGGGAAGCAATGAAGGCATATTTGAGAGGTCAGATAATAAGTTATACTTCTAAAATTAAGAAGGAATATATGGTAGAAATAGATCAATTGGAAAAAGAGATTACAAAATTAGAAAAAGAATCTCAAAGATATATGACAGAAGAAAAACGAAGACAACTTATTAATAAGAAGTTACAATATAATACACTTCAGACATATCGAACAGAAAAAGTAATTATGAGAACTAAACAGAGATATTATGAACTAGGTGAAAGATCACATAAGGTCCTTGCATGGCAGTTAAAAACAGAACAGACTTCTAAAACGATAAATGCAATTCGAACAAGAGTAAATAAAATTACTTATAAACCTTCAGAAATTAATGAAACTTTCAAGAATTTTTATTCTGAATTGTATAAATCAGAATCACAAAATGATAATGTCAAGATAGAAAGGTTTTTATCACAAATAACTCTTCCAAAATTAAATAAGGAAGAACAGAAGAGATTAGATATGCCTTTTACATTAAAAGAGGCTGAAGAAGCTTTAGGATCATTTCAAAGTAATAAATCTCCAGGAGAAGATGGCTTTCCGCCTGAATTTTATAAAAAGTTTAAAGATTTATTAATTCCCCCTTTTATGGAGTTAATACATCAAGCGGAAAGAACGCATAAACTTCCAGAATCTTTTTCGACAGCTATTTTAATAGTATTGCCAAAAAAAGATAGAGATCTTTTAAAGCCAACATCATATAGACCTATTTCTTTGTTAAATACTGATTATAAAATAATAGCAAAAATCTCATCTAACAGACTATCTAAATACTTACCAAAATGAATGCATATGGATCAAACAGGATTTATTAAAAATAGACAATCGGCAGATAATGTAACTCAGTTATTTAGCATAATTCACTTGGCTCAAAGGAGGGAGGAAATGAGTGTGGTAGTTGCTTTAGATGCAGAACAAGCATTTGATAGATTGGAATGGTATTTTTTATTTAAGGTATTGGAAAAGTATGGATTAGGGGTATCTTTTATAAAATGGATCAAAACCTTAAATATTAATCCCAAAGCTAAAGTAGTGACAAATGGTCAAATTTCAACATCATTTCAGTTAACAAGGTCAACTAGGCAAGGTTGTCCATTATCACCTGCTTTATTTGTGTTGGCGATAGAACCATTAGCTGAATTAATTAGAATGGACCCAGTTATTAAGGGTTTCAAAGTTAATCAGGAAGAATACAAGATTAACTTATTTGCTGATGATGTTCTGCTTTATTTAACAAACCCATTGCACTCGTTGCGTAAATTATCCTATAGATTAGAAGACTATGGGAAAATATCAGGCTACAAAATAAATTGGGTTAATTTTGAAATTTTACCTCTTACTAAAAGAGATTATAGACAATGTCGATTAATAACTCAATTTAGATGGCTGGCAAATGGTATAAAATATTTAGGTATAAGAGTCGATAATGATATAAAGATACAAATTAAATTACTTACTAAATTACTTTATTGAAAAAAATTCAAGAAGATCTTGATAAATGGATGATATTACCAATAACATTAGTAGGTAGAGCAAATACCGTAAAAATGAATATATTCCCTAGACTACAATACTTATTTCAATCACTACCAATACAATTACCCCAGAAGTTTTTTCAAGAGTTAAATAAATATGTGAGGAAGTTTCTTTGGAAAGGTAAGATGTCAAGAATATCGTTGGAAAAATTGACATGGAAATTTGACCTTGGAGGGTTACAACTTCCAAACTTTAAAAATTATTATAAAGCAAATCAACTTAGATTTATTGCATCTTTTTTTGAGAAAGATAAACCGGCATGGGTTAGAATAGAACTAGATAAAATAGGAGAAAATATACCAGAAGATTTTATATATAAATGGGAATCTAAATGGATATGGGAAAAGAATCTCCAATATTAAAACATTTGATTGATTTATGGAATAAATATTGATGATGAGATAAATCTTTATTAGCAAAGAGATCTTTATTTCAAAATAAATTTATTCCTTTTACAATGGATAACCAACTTTTATACAACTGGTTTCAAAAAGGAATTAGATATATAGGAGATTGTTTTGAAGGAGGTATATTAATGTCATTTGATCAATTAAAGAATAAATACAAAGTATCAAACAACACTCTTTCTTGTTACTTCCAATTAAGGGCTTATTTAAGAGAAAAATTAGGTCAAACAATGTTGTGGCCGAAATCTAGTGAAATAGAAACTTTAATTCAAAAAGGAAAAACTAAAAAATTTATTTCTTGTATGTCTAGCTTGATTCAAAAACAGGCAACTAAACAAGGAGTCCATAAGTCAAGACAAAAATGGGAAAGTGACTTGAACATTAAAATTGACGAAACAAATTGGTCAAGACTATGTCTTGATAGTATGACAAATACAATAAATGTCCGGTTAAGATTAGTGCAATATAATTTTTACATCAATTATATATTACACCACAAAAAATAAATAAATTAAATCCAAATTTATCTGATCAGTGTTTCCGATGTAACCATGAAATCGGTACTTTTTTACATTCTACTTGGTCTTGTTCTAAAATTCAACCTTTTTGGACAAATCTAAGAGCTTTATTGGAACAAATTATTGGAATACAACTTCCATATAACCCAATATTATTTTTATTCGGCAAAATTGAAGGGATAAAATCGAAACCCAAATTGAATAAATATCCGAAAGCATCAATCATCAGGATCTTGGACTAGCAATGATCATGGATAAAGATAGATCTGGTCCTCGGGTTGAAGTTCTAAACTGGAAAAAGGAAAAATTTGAAGAAATGGGAAAGGATCTAAAAAGCCTGGATCCCCTTGAAGATCAGAGTGGTCGGCTATGTATGGAACCAAAAGAAATGGGGGAGATATTAAATGGGTTTTTTACATCTGTATTTACTAAGGAAACTGGCATGGAGTCAATGGAAATAAGGCAAACAAGCAGTGAGGTCATGGAACCTATACAGATTGAAGGTGCTTGCTGTCTTGAGGCAAATCAGAGTAGATAAATCCTCAGGACCTGACAGGATATTCCCTCAGACCTTGAAGGAGACTAGTGTTGAAATTGCAGGGGCCCTGGCAGATATATTTAAAATGTCGGTATCTACGGGTGAGGTGCCGGACAATTGGAGGATAGCTCATGTTGTTCCGTTGTTTAAAAAAGGCTCTAAAAGTAATCCGGGAAATTATAGGCCGGTAAGTTTGACTTTGGTAGTAGGTAAATTATTGGAAGGAGTACTAAGAGATAGGATCTACAAGTGCTTGGATAGACAAGGACTTATTAGGGAAAGTCAACATGGCTTTGTGCGTGGTAGGTCATGTTTAACCAATCTATTAGAGTTTTTCAAGAAAGTTACCAAGGAAGTGGATGAAGGGAAGGCAGTGGATGTTGTATACATGGACTTCAGTAAGGCAATGACAAGGTCCTGAATGGGAGGTGTTATGCCTGTGCCCAACTCTGAGGGGCCGAAGGGTCCAAAGTAGCCCCCTTCTTTTTGAGAATCACAAGATCGCTATTAATTCAGGTCAGGAGACCCAGGAAATGAGAGAGAGACGTTTGGAATGTCCTGGCCCTCAGCGATACAAAGCCACGGAAAACGGCCATGGTCTCTTGGAGACGGAATTGTGTACTGAGTACTGTACTTCATGGAAGCCCTCAGGGAATGATCAGAGGGGGTTGGTTGAGGGATTGTATCATCCCGACCCGATTGACATCGGAGACCCTATGAGTCAGGATAAAAGAGGGCCTGGGGAACAGCCCCTTTAGACGCACCAGAAGAAACGCTAGAAATCCCGTGATAGCGACAGCCGGTGGAAAGCCCACGTGCGTCCTTTTCCATTTGCCTCGGAATTGGTGGGCCTTACCACGGAAGAACAGCTTGAGCTAAAACAAAGGAGAAATCAGTCCCAACGACTCTCGAAGGATTGACGTCATAAAAGGAATGGGCAAGTTTAAACTCTCTCTCTTGACTCCAACCAAAGGCTGCAGCCTGCATGAACTTGAGTGACTTTTATATTTCCATCGGACAATACATTATCCCCTAGACAACAATAGAGCTATTTCTTATTGATTATTATTATACCCGCTCTTTTAGATTTAGTATTGACGACGTATATTATCTGTATGTTTGCATTGATATTATTTTTGTGCATTTTTATCAATAAATACTGTTAAAAAATTGTACCATCAGACTTCAACGGACCTCTCTATCTTTGCTGGTAAGTGACCCAGTTACGGGGTACGTAACAACTTGGGGTTCTCATCTCGAGATTTGACAACAAATTGGGGGGCCAGTGAATCAGGCTTGTAAGTCCAAACTTGGATCTGGTTACGCGGGTGGCCAGACGGGAAACCAGCAAAGATGGATGTGGGTGAATTTATAGAAAACCTGACTCTGGAGGCGCTGGAGGTGGCCACCAAATCAGACTTGATAAATATGGCGAAGGGGTTAAACCTCGCAGAGGTGAGGTTGTCAATGAAAAAGCGGGAGATGCGAAGGGCAATAACTCAGTATTATATTGGGAAGAATGTGTTTGCAGCTGAGGTATTGGAAAATATCCCTGAAAAGGTACCAGCTAGTGGGACGGCTCAGTTAGAGTTGGAGAAATTAAGGTTGGAACATGCAATTAAGTTAAAGCAGCTGGAAGCAGCTGAGAAGGAGAAAGAAAGAGCCGAGAGAGAGAAAGAAAGGGCCGACAAACAAAGGGAGCATGCGCTCCAGCTAAAGGAGTTAGAGGTGAAACGGGAGCATGAGCTCCAGCTAAAGAAGTTAGAGGTGAAAAAAGAGCAGGACAGAGCTGAGAAACAAAGAGAGCATGAAATTCAGTTAAAACAGCTGGAAGCAGCTGAAAAAGAGAGGGAAAGAGCTGAGAAGGAAAGGGAGGCAGAGAAACAGAGGCAACATGACTTGGATATGGAGAAGTTAAGTCAAGAGCTAAGAGCTCAAGGGTCAGACTGAGAGGAGCGGTTTAATGTTAGTCGGGAGTTGAGGTTAGTACGAGGAGACGGATGTTGATAGTTATTTCTTGCTTTTTGAAAAGGTGGCAGTGAATCAGAAGTGGCCTAAAGAGCAGTGGGTGGCGCTGTTACAAAGTGTGTTAAAAGGGAAGGCACAACGAGCATATGCAGCATTGTCCCTGGAGGAGGAGGAAGAGGCGGAGAATTATGCCAAAGTAAAGGAGGCCATTCTCCAGACTTACGAATTGGTACCTGAAGCGTATAGACAAAAGTTCAGAAATTTAAAGAAAGGGTGGAATCAGACGTATACCAAGTTTGCCTATGAGAAGGGGGTGCTCTTGGATCGTTGGTGTGCAGCAGAAATGGTGGAAGAGGATTTTTGGTGTCTCAGGGAGTTGATTCTGATTGAGGAATTTAAAGGTTGTGTTTCGGAGGATATCCGGATGTATTTGAATGAGAAGCCGAATAAGTCCATCTCCGAATTTGCTAGGTTCGCAGATGAATATGCCCTAACCCACAAGACTAAGTTTTCCTCGAATAAAGGTTCCCAGAGAGACCGTGGGAACGACAGAGAAAGCCCGCCGGCTGAGGCAGAGGTCCCGCCGGGAGCTAGTGGTAAGATTGAGGGGGAAAGGCCAGACGGCCAGAGATTTCCGGGCTTGACCTGTTTTAATTGTGGAAAGGGGGGGCATATTGCATCTGGGTGCTTTGCTCCGAGGAAAGAGACAGGAAAAGGGAAAGCAGCAGTCCCTATCGGATGTGCCGTGGTAATCAGTAAATCGACAAGAGAGTCCCGGGTAGACAGAGTACGAGAAGTACGAGACTTGTATGTCAAACAGAACTGTGTCTGTGAGGGAGGGAGACCCACCAGTTCCCGTGCGGATCTGGAGAGACACGGGAGCTGAACTGTCATTGATTAGCAGTAAGGTACTGGATTTTGGTCACAAGACGGGAATGGTAGCTGCGAAAGGAATAGGAAAAGGGATGGAAATGGTGTCCTTGCATAGGGTCATTGTGAATTGTGAGCTGGTGTCTGGACCAGTTGAAATGGGGGTGCGATCAGAATTCCCGAGAACTAACGCGGACGTCCTTCTGCATAATGATTTAGCCGGTGGTAAGGTTTGGTCAGCAATGACGCTGACCAGACAGCTGGTGGAGGCTCCGCCCCTAGATTCCAAGATCTATCCCACATGTGCGATCACTCGCAGCCTGTCGAGAAAGGCAGCTGAGAAAGGGAGCAGTTTAAATCCGGCCAGTATCGATTTGGCTGAGACGTTTTTACCGACCCTGTACCACGAGGGTTTAGAGGGTGGTAAAATGAAGAGTAGTAATGTGAAAGGTGTAAGGGAGAGGAGGTAGACCTGCCTTTAGCGAGGAGAAAAGTTCTAGAGGCACAAAATAAAGATGAGAAACAGATAGAGCTGTTAAAAGGTCCAGAGTTGGACATGGATGATCTGTCTGGTTTGGCAGAACTGTTTGAAGAAGTTGAAAATTCTAAAGGTGTTCCCGATAATGAAATGAGGGCAGTCCTAGAGGAACAGGGTGCCCTTACCTTGAAGAAGTCTGTTGGGTTGGCAGATGAGGTTGTTTCAGCCCGCGGGGTTGAGTTTACTCCGGAAGGGAGTTGCCCAGAGAGTAGCTGGGAGGATCAGGGGAATTTAGAATTTGAACAGGGTACAGGTATTGAAAGCCTGGAAGAGGCAAATGTCCCATTTGAGTGTGTCCAAGATGTGGATGCACGTGGTACTGAACCTAGTAATGGAGCTCAGAAAAAGTCTGAGGTATTTGATTCAGTTGAAAAGGAATGCAGTCCTTGTGGGTCAGATGGACTTGGTTCAGTGAAGAAAGGGTTAACCTTGGTAATAGTGGGAAGTGAGAGTTGCCAGGTGTTTGTGCTCGAAGGTGTGTTAAAAGTTAGTGAGGAGATCAAAGGTGGTGAGGTGAATATTATTATTGAAGGAAAAGGAAAATGTGTAGTTCCCAAATTGAATGAAGAAAATTTAAAGGCTGGACTGATATCAGAAGCAGCAACCAGGGTACAGAGACAATGGTGCGGTACCACAAAGCCTGTGAATCAATTACGGGTTGAGTTGGAAGGTAAAGGGGCCCCACACGCTATTGTTATTCCAGAGTGTGGTGTGAAACCGCAGAATTCGAAATGCTGTTTGAACAAAGAGGGATCGCTGGCATTGAGACCTAATAGCCTGAAGGGTCCTGAAGAGAAAACTAGCAACTTGCGTAAAATTAAAGAATTGGGTGGAAATTCAGAAGATGGTCTAAGTTTGGAACACATTGTTGATAAAATAACTCCTATGAAAGGAGCGGGCAAAAGCCTATTTCGCCAGGGTGCACAAGCTCCCCACGTGGGAACTAACCGGAAAAGAGGCGAGGGTTAATAGGACGCCATCTTTAAATAGCAGAAGCCAGTTTTACGGGATTTCGACAAAGCATGTGAATAATAAAGACAACCCCCATGGAAGCTTGACTGTTAAGTTTGAAAGTAACATAAAGATTAGTATTTTGCATGAACTTTTGTAGTATACACGCAAGCTAAGCAACACTTTAGTTTTTGTTTGCTGAAGGAAAGAAAAAAAATAGGTGGTTATTAAATTGGAGTCTGATGCTACAAGACTTTAGTAAGGTACAAGATGTTAAGATATTAAAGTAAGTGACAATGTAATCGTTAACTGTTTAGATGCTGAATTGAATGCATTACTCTGTAGTGAAAAAAAAACTTTTGTATTGTGTTAGATTCTAACATCCTGTAAGACACTGTATCACTTCGTTTTTACCGATGGTAAAAACGCGTTGAAGAAAGGGGGTGTTACGCCTGTGCCCAACTCTGAGGAGCCGAAGGGTCCAAAGTAGCCCCCTCCTTTTTGAGAATCACAAGATCGCTATTAATTCAGGTCAGGAGACCCAGGAAATGAGAGAGAGACGTTTGGAAAGTCCTGGCCCTCAGCGATACAAAGCCACGGAAAACGGCCATTGTCTCTTGGAGACGGAATTGTGTACTGAGTACTGTACTCCATGGAAGCCCTCAGGGAATGATCAGAGGGGGTTGGTTGAGGGATTGCATCATCCCGACCTGATTGACATCTGAGACCCTGTGAGTCAGGATAAAAGAGGGTCTGGGGAACAGCCCCTTTAGACGCACCAGAAGAAACGCTAGAAATAGTGTAAAGGGGGTTTCTTTTTTTCTTCTTTGTTACTGTTGGGAAAGGGTTTCCTTTTGTTAACTAGCAGGAATGCTAATTTACTGATAACGAGAATGGTATTCCTTTGTAAACCAAATGGGGATTAATGTTCTTTCTTCTGAGTCTGTAAGCTTTTGTTGACGGGCTTTTGGGCAGATCGGCGCGAGGGGGTTGAGAGAGAGGACGCAATGCTCTAAGCTGGGCGAGGATCGGACCCCAAAGGGGGGTCCGAGGCCGGGAGATTCTCCGAGGAGGGGGGGGGAATGAAGCTAGATGTGCTTGGTTGACCACTCGGAGGGTCCTGAGCTGTTTGGAGAGTCGAGGAGTTCGGAGGGTCCTGTGCTGCGAGTCGAGGAGTTCGGAGGGGATCGAATGGTGGCCAGAAGACTTCAGTAATTGAGCTCCAATGGTTGTGCACGAAGTGGTTTGAACTTTGATAAGTTTGGCGCCTTTTCTTTAATTTTCTCTTCATATATACTGTATCGTTATTAATCACTTAGTTATAGTAACCTTTATAAATTGTACTCATTTAATCGCATATAGTGTACTGTCTGTTTTTGGGCGAGGCGGGGACATCACACAGCATCCACACCAGCTGATTACCCAGTTTGGCGGGGCCGAAGGCTGCTCCCCCTAGACGAGAACGAGCTGAGCGAGCCTGAGGCGACCCAGGGAGTTACATAGCGTAATAGCGACAGCCGGTGGAAAGCCCACGTGCGTCCCTTTCCATTTGCCTCGGAATTGGTGGGCCTTACCACGGAAGAACAGCTTGAGCTAAAACAAAGGAGAAATCAGCCCCAACGACTCTCGAAGGATTGACGTCATAAAAGGAATGGGCAAGTTTTAAACTCTCTCTCTTGACTCCAACCAAAGGCTGCAGCCTGCATGAACTTGAGTGACTTTTATATTTCCATCGGACAATACATTATCCCCTAGACAACAATAGAGCTATTTCTTATTGATTATTATTATACACGCGCTTTTAGATTTAGTATTGATGACGTATATTATCTGTATGTTCGCACTGATATTATTTTTGTGTATTTTTATCAACAAATACTGTTAAAAATAGTAGCATCAGACTTCAACGGACCTCTCTATCTTTGCTGGTAAGTGACCCAGTTACAGGGTACGTAACAGAGGTTAGTTAGGAAGATTCAGTCGCTAGGTATACATGGTGAGGTTGTAAGTTGGATTAGACATTGGCTCAGTGGGAGAAGCCAGAGATTGGTAGTGGAGGATTGCTACTCTGAGTGGAGGCCTGTGACTAGTGGTGTGCCACAGGGATCAGTGCTGGGTCCATTGTTATTTGTCATCTATATCAATGATCTGGATGATAACGTGGCAAATTGGATCAGCAAATTTGCTGATGATACAAAGATTGGAGGTGTAGTGGACAGTGAGGAAGGTTTTCAAAGCTTGCAGAGGGATTTGGACCAGTTGGAAAAATGGGCTGACAAATGGCAGATGGAGTTTAATACAGACAAGTGTGAGGTATTGCACTTTGGAAGGACAAACCAAAGTAGAACATACAAGGTAAATGGTAGGGCACTGAGGAGTGCAGTAGAACAGAGGGATCGGGGAATACAGATACATAATTCCCTAAAAGTGGCATCACAGGTAGATAGGGTAGTAAAGAGAGCTTTTGGCACATTGGCCTTTATAAATCAAAGCACTGAGTATAAGAGTTGGAATGTTATGGTGAGGTTGTAAAGACATTGGTGAGGCTGAATTTGGAGTACTGTGTGCAGATTTGGTCACCGAATTACAGGAAGGATATTAGTAAGGTTGAAAGAGTGCAGAGAAGGTTTACAAGGATGTTGCTGGGACTTGAGAAACTGAGTTACAGAGAAAGGTTGAATAGGGTAGGACTTTATTCCCTGCAGTGTAGACGAACAAGGGGTGATTTGATAGAGGTATATAAAATTATGACAGGTTAGATAGAGTGAATGCAAGCAGGCTTTTTCCACTGAGGCCAGGGGAGAAAAAAACCAGAGGACATGGGTTAAGGGTGAAGGGGGAAAAGTTTAAAGGGAACATTGGGGGGGGCTTCTTCACACAGAGAGTGGTGGGAGTGTGGAATGAGTTGCCAGGTGAAGTGGTGAATGCAGGCTCACTTTTAACATTTAAGTAAAACCTGGACAGGTACATGGATGAGAGGGGCTTGGAGGGATATGGTCCAGGTGCAGGTCAGTGGGACTAGGCAGAAAAATGGTTCGGCACAGCCAAGAAGAGCCGAAAGGCCTGTTTCTGTGCTGTAATGTTCTGTGGTTCTAGTGCACTGCCATGCAGTTTTATAAGAAAATCGGCTGGTAGGTTGCTCCAAGCACCTTGGAGAACAGGCCACAGTTCTTCTGCAGACCCTGGCCGTCTCGCTTGCTTCCGTCTCTCCAGGTAATCTCAGATGGTCTTGCTGATGTTGCGATCAGGGCTCTGTGAAGACCATTCCATCTAAAACCAGATAAAGAAAACCTTGGGAGGCATAGACTTTTGCCCAGCACTATACTGTGCACACGGAACTAATCTGTCCAGATGGCAAGTAAACAAGAGAGTCACTGCGACTCAGCACGAGAAACAGAAAACCAAGTATCGCCGCATTGTCAAAATAACAAACCTTGCGTCATGTGTCAGTGGAAAGAGGGCTGCCCCTTTAGAAGCTAGATGAGTTGGGATTTATTTATCCAGAGGGTGGTGAATCTGTGGAATTCATTGTGACAGACGACTGTAGAGGCCAAGTCGTTGAGTATTTAAAGCGGAGGTTGACAGGCTTTTGATTAGTCAAGGCATCAAAGGTTACAAGGAGCTTTCACTGTGTGCTGCGTCTGCGAGGTTGAGTCGGGCGGCACCGTGGAAGTCCATAGCGGGGGTATTCCCTTCTGCCGCCTGCGTGGGATGACGAGTCTATCGGGACCCTGAGGACTTGTGGAAACTGTGTGGTGGTTTCTTTCAAACTTATAGTCTTTTAACATCTTTGGACTATTTTTACTGTGCCCATGGTCTGTTTTTATTAATTATGGTATTGTCTGCACTGTTATGTGGTTTTGTGTAGGTCTTGTAGCTTTAGGTTTTGGTTTGTTGGATGGTAGAGTTGGTCTCCTGACTTGGTGTGTCTGGGTAGTCTTGTTTTGTCTGGTGGATTTGGAGCTCCTTTCCGGGGAACGCGCTAAGACGGTAGCGCGATATTAATGCACAGCAGCCTCTCCGGACTCTGGACTGGGGATTGCCAAACGTTACGTGGATTTTCTGGTGTAGTCTGGTTTCTCATGTGCTTTTGTGATATCATTCTGGAGGAACGTCGTCTCATTTTTTAACCGCATTGCGTTTGTGGTTTCTAAATGACAATAAACTGAATCTGAAATCAGCCATGATGGAATGGCAGAGGAGATGCGATGGGCCGAATGGCCTAATTCTGCTCTTATGTCTCATATTAAATGTGATTCTGATTCAAGTACTAACACCAATACCCTGCACCTTCTCAGCTCCAAGGGTCTGACCCACGTCAGAGCAAAACCAGGATGGCGCCTGGTCCAGAGAGCATCTCACGTTGGGCCAGCTGGAGAGAAGGAGGGCGTCAGCTGACTTGAATATTCAAAGTAAATAATGAAAGTATTGTATGCAGTCTGTGCCCACTTTATTAGTTACACCTGTGTGGGGAACTACATATACCTGTCTGGACACCCCCCTCCCCACCCCGCTGACTGCTCCTGTGGCTCCTCCCACAGACCCTGGTATAAAGGCGATTGAGGCCTGAGCCCGGCCCTCAGTCTCCAGGATGTAGTATGGTGGTCAATTACTGCTTGTTCCTTCTTCCAGTCAATAAAAGCCGATATCTCGCCTCACGTCTCAGAGAGAGTTATCCATGGTGTATCAACCTGTACACCCCAATAGCACTAATATCTAATCAACCAATCATGTGGTGGCATCTCGATGTATTAAAGCATGCAGACATGGTCAAGAAGTTCAATTGTTATTCAGAATTGGGAAGAAATGTGACTTTAACCATGGAATGGTTGTTGGTGCCAGACAGGGTGGTTTGAGTAACTCAGAAACTGCTGATCTGCTGGGATTTTCACACACAACAGTCTGGAGTTTACAGGGCGTGGTTCGAGAAACAAACAACATCCAGTGAGAGGCAGCTCTGTGGGTAAAAAGGCCTTGTTAGTGAGAGAGGTCGGAGGAGAATGGCCAGTAATAATAACCATGTGTTACAACAGTGGGGTGCAGAAGGTGTTTCTGAATGCACAACATGTTGAAGCGTGAAGTGGGCGGGCTGCAGCAGCAGAAAGCCAGGTCGGCTTCCATACCCGACTACATACTGCCCGGAGATTCATTTTCTTGCAGGCATTCACACGAAAATACAAAAGAATCGAAAAGCTGCACACAAAGGCTGACAGAGGTATAGAAAATGATCAGATCGAGTGGACAGCCAGAAATCTTTTTCCCAGGGTGGAAATCGATAATACGAGGGGGCATAATTCT
>NC_082722.1:78063181-78068181 GCF_030144855.1 Hypanus sabinus
CATGTTCAGTGGCAGGAAGGTCTTTGCCTGTGTTGGACTGGGCCATATCGACTGCAGACTCTCCCATTCCTGGCCATCGGTGTTTCCACACCAGTCCGTGATACAGCCAGTTAGGATACTCTCTCCGCTGTGTATCCATGGAAGTTCAACAAAGTCTTTGGTGACATGATGAATCTATACAAACTTCTAAGAAAGTAGAGGCCTTCTTTGTGTTGGTATTTATGTGCTGGTCCTAGGACACATCCTCTGACACGTTAACAGCAAGGAATTTAAAGCCACTGACCTCCCCCTTCTCGGATCTCTAAAGGGAACTGGCTAAGTACAAGTGAAAATATAAGAATGGTGAAAAAGGTGTTCCAGGTTGGGCAGAACCAAGCTGAGATGAATCGAGATAGGATACTTTTTGTGGTGCATTGATAAACGTCGGTGAGGGCCAAGGGGGACTTGTGGAATTTCTTTAGCCTCGTGAGGAAGTTCAAGTTCATTGTCATCTGATTGTACAACCAAATGAACCAGTTACTCTGGACCACAGTGCAACAGACAACATTGTACACAGCACATAAAATATTACCACAAATAAATTAATGGAATACAAGGCCAAGTGAAAGTAATGTGTAGCACAGGTAAACAGTAAACAGCTCTCTCTCCCAGTGACGAGACCTCGGTGGTGGCAGGGTATTCATTAGTCTCACAGCCCGGGGGAAGAAGCCGTTACCCGTCTGGCAGTCCCAGTCCTGATGCTCCTGTACCTCCTTCCTGATGGTGGTGGGTCAGAGAGACTGTGGGATGGCTGCTGGGGATCCTCAGCAATGCTTCAGACCTATGCAATGATCCCAGTAAGGGGGGTGAGGAGAGAGACCTGGTGATCCTCTGGTGGTTTTTACTGTCCTCTGTAGGATCTTGCGGTGTGATGCCTTGCAGCTTCCATACTACATAATTATGTGGTCAGTCAGGGCTGTCTTGGTGGTGCTCCTGTAGAAAGTTGGCAGCATGGGAATGGGGAGCCTTGCACATCTCAATCTCTTCAAAAAGAGTAGACGCTGCTGTACCTTCATGACTAGCAAGGTGGTGGTGTGGGTCCACAGTCAATCACCCGTTATCTGTACAAATAACTCTCTCCACGGCAGGGCCTTTGATGTTCAGTGGAGAGCAGGCGACCTGCACCTTCCTGAAGTCCACAGCTTCTTGTCTTGTCCGTGTTGAGACTCGGGTGGTTGTTCTCACTCCACGCACCAAGCCTCTCTGCCTCCCCTCTGTACGCTGACCCATCGTCGTTGCTGATGAGGCCAACCACTGTCGCGTCATCAGAGAACACGGTGATGCGGTTTGAGCTGGATCTGGCAGTGAGTCAGCAGCGGACTGAGCACACAGCCCCGGAGGCACCGGTGACCAGCATGAGGCCCCGTGAGCTTCCCAGGACAGGCTGTTGGTGATGTTCACACCCAGGGACTTGAGACTCTCAACCCTCTTGACCTCAACACCTTGGTAACCAGGAGCATGTGAACCACCCCCTCTTCCTGCAGTCTTGCTTTGCTGTCACTGCAGAGAAAGGTCGTTGTCATGACACCATGTCTCTAAGCTTCCTACCTCCTTCCTGTACCTTGACTCATTGTTATTTGAGCTAGGCCTCTCCTTCTTCCTTGCTGTAGGCTAGAGGCAGATACTGGAAACCAACCCCGCCTTGTTCACGAGAATCACAAAGAGGTATTCGTTCGCAGAATACCGTGGAGTCACAGATCTATACAGCATGGAGACCGGCCCTTTGGCCCACCTATTCAATGCCAGCCACGTTGTCTGCTCAAGCTAGTCCCACTTGCCCATGTTTGACCCATTCCCATGAGCCTTTCCTATCCCTGCACCTGTCTGAATGCCATTTGACTTTTGTAATTATCACTGTATCGCCTCTACCTCCTCAGGAGGCTAATGAGGTTCATCGTGCCCCCATCAACTCTTACCAATGCAGTGGTTCAAGACTGGTTAAAGATGGTCACAAGTGTAATGGAGAAGACAATTGTTACCCCTGATCCAAAAATCACACAACACAGTAAATACAAACACACAGATAGCTTGCACCACAGCGGCGCTGTAGAAAGCAACCCCATCTGGCGGCACCCTGGCTTGCTACAGCTAATGCTCTGCCCGTGACCACAAGATACAACAGAGTTGTGGACACAGTTCAACACATCCGAGAAACCCTCCATGGACTCCGTCTACCCTTCTCACTGCCTCGGTAAAGCGGCCGCATTATAAAATATCCCCACCATCCCAGACATTCCCTCTACAAAAGCCTGGAAACACATCCCACCAGGCGCAAGGACAACCTCTTGAATGGGCCTCTTCTTGTGACAACTGACTAGGCAACTTCTTGACTTTTAACTTACCCTCACACTGAATAGTGGTGAACTCAATTGCACAAAGAAAAGTCACACAAAATTAGAGGGCAAAAAATCCAATAAGGCTTTACTGGCTTTCTTAGCAGGCAAGGTATAGGCAGAGTGTCCAAACAGAAAACTCACAGGCAAAGTCAAAATCCCAAAAAACATGAACTAAAGATTCCTGCAAACAAAAGCCAGACTTCACTTCCAAATAAGAGACAAGAAACTTCTGTAGGGATACAGACAAGGCACAGGCGATAACAATAGGCAGGTGAGTGGGAAATGATTGGCCTCGCAATCTCTGCCTCCCTCTGGTGGCCAGTTTGAGGTGTGACACTTCTGTGATAAAATGGACTCTTGACCTCACAATCTACATCATTATGATCTTGCACTTTGATGATTACCTACACTGTAGATTTACACTTTATTCTGCATTATTATTGTTTTACCCTATTTTAGCTCAATGCACTGCGTAATCTCATCTGTATGAACAGTGTGCAATACAAGATTTTCACTGTATCTTGTGACAATAATACCAATAATTGCACCTGGATTTACACTTAAAGAAGCACCTGTGGAGGGGAATAAACTGTCAATGATTTGGGCCGAGACTCTTCATCAGGACCCCAAATGTTGACTGTTTATTCTCCTCCATAGATGCTGCTTGACCTGCTGGGTTCCTACAGCATTTTGTGTCTGTTGCTCAAGATTTCCAGCACCTGCAGAATCCCTTGTATTTTTTTAGGTACTTTGTACTGTTAGGATAATAACAACAACAACAACAAGTACTTCATTGATCTTGAGTGGGAAATTCTTTCATTACTACAGCAATATTTAAAAACACAGCAGTGTGCAGACTTTAATAATAATAAAGTACAGAATAATAACATACTCAATAATAATGTACAAAACAATAAAGCAGAGACCATTGTACTAAGATGTGTTCTCTTGTCACACAGAGATGAACTGTTGCATATGCTTATTGCATTTGATAGGTAAGATTTGCTGTAACAATCCTTGTGACAGTGGAGCTGAATGAGTCTGTTCAATGTGCCTGATTGTCTATAATGGATAACAGTTTGTTTAGTGACCTCTCTCCACCATTAACTCAAAAGAGTCTGGGTTGTGGTCAAGGACAGATCCAGCCTTGCTGATGAGTTTATTTTGCCTTCTTGCATCACCAGCTTTGATGCTGCTCCTCCAACATAAAGCCACAAAGAAGACCGCACTTGCTGTAACAGACTGGTAAAAGAGCTCCAACAGCCTGCTGCACAGATTGAAGTGTAAGTCTCACTTCGGCTAGCAGTTTAACATAGGGGGTGATAGCCCCCAGCCCAGCCAAACTTAAGAAATCTCATTTGGTGGATGCTGCACGATGTGTCCCAATTACAAATCAGTACCCCGAAATAACAAAGAGTACACAATATGTGATTAAGTGATTAAGCTTTATCATTCTTACTTAGACTACATGGTTGGTAAAGAAAACAAAAAAGGAAAAAGGGCCCATTCTCATGAAACAGTCTATTGCGCGATGTTGGAGCTCAGTGATAAGCCGGTCGCCCACCATCGACCTCCTCCGATCGTTGCTGACCTTCGGACCCTCGCTCCAAGTCCACCCCGTCCGGCGGCCTACCAACTCCCTCCATTCGCCTCTCCTCTCGTCATCACTCCCCAGCAAAAGAACGCGAAAATCTCTCTTCCAGACTCACAAGAAAGAACAACATTTCTCTCATTGGATAGTCCTGCATGCCAAAACCCTGCTATCTCTAGACATAACCCAAACATTGCTGCTACAGAGAAACCATTACATTAGCTGTGAAACCTTACAGCAAGTTACAGAAGGATCTCAGCTTCCTTAGAAAATAGGGTCTGCTCATCCCCTTCTTGTAAACAACCGTGGTGTTGGTTTTCCAGTCAAGTCTGGTGTCAAGGTGAACACCCAAGTATTTGTGCTCCTCCATCACTGGAACAACTTCTCCCAGAATGTACACAGGACTTGTCACAGTCCTCTTCCTCCTAAAATCAATCACCATCTCCCTGATAACACAGCCCGACAACAGTGGCACCCAGTTTCGGTGTGGTTTTCATATGTGTTTCAAAGTCTAGAAATTGAAGTTGTAGAACTTATTAGGAGCAACTCCTCCCCGGGCCTGCTGTACTGGTATTGCAATGCCACAACTTCACTGCTGGGGGAGCTGCTGAGCTGCCACCCCCACTTAGCACCTCAGCGCCACCACCAGGAAAGGAACTGATCTGCAGCTCCGCACAGTAAAATATCCAATTTGATATGTTCCAAGTAAATTTATTATTGAAGCACGTATTTGTCACCACATACAACCCCGAGATTCACTTTCATGCATGCATTCACTGTAGAACAAAGAAATACAGCAGAATCAATTACTTTGATCAGGTTTATTATCTATTGATTCGATGAGCTCAATGCCTCCTACACTCGCTTTGACCAAGCATCACGAACCCCTGATATCCCTGATATTTCAATCTTTGAGGCCGACCTAAGGTTATCCTTCAGGAGGGTAAACCACCAAAAGCACCTGGCCCAGTACAAGAGACCTGTGCTGATCAGCTGGCTGGAGTGTTCACCAATACCTTTAACATCTCTCTTTG